>NC_091340.1:13800037-13817537 GCF_038502225.1 Cherax quadricarinatus
CACCTTCCAGCGTGGACGGTGGCTGTCTTTAAGAGGGAACTGGACACATACCTTCCAGCGTGGACGGTGGCTGTCTTTAAGAGGGAGCTGGACACACGTTCCAGCGTGGACGGTGGCTGTCTTTAAGAGGGAGCTGGATACACACCTTCCAGCGTGGACGGTGGCTGTCTTTAAGAGGGAGCTGGACACACGTTCCAGCGTGGACGGTGGCTGTCTTTAAGAGGGAGCTGGACACACACCTTCCAGCGTGGACGGTGGCTGTCTTTAAGAGGGAACTGGACACATACCTTCCAGCGTGGACGGTGGCTGTCTTTAAGAGGGAGCTGGACACACGTTCCAGCGTGGACGGTGGCTGTCTTTAAGAGGGAGCTGGATACACACCTTCCAGCGTGGACGGTGGCTGTCTTTAAGAGGGAGCCGGACACATACCTTCCAGCGTGGACGGTGGCTGTCTTTAAGAGGGAGCCGGACACATACCTTCCAGCGTGGACGGTGGCTGTCTTTAAGAGGGAGCCGGACACATACCTTCCAGCGTGGACGGTGGCTGTCTTTAAGAGGGAGCTGGACACACCTTCCAGCGTGGACAGTGGCCGTCTTTAAGTGGGAGCTGGACACACACCTAAAGTCAGTACACTATCAGCCGGCTGTGGCTCCTAGGTTGGTCTACGTGCATCCAGCAGTAACAGCCTAGTTTATCAGGCTCTGATCCACCGCGAAACCTGGTCAAGGACTGGGCCACGGGGGCGTTGACCCCCAGAACACCCTCCAGATAGAACAACACGAGAGCCTCTCAACAGCGTAGATCATAACAAATATATTGCTAAGGCTTGTTGACAGTGTCAGTTCTGGGGTGTTAAGTTTCTCTCATGTTCGCCAGCCAGTGGCTTCTTCAGTCTAGTACAGAGAAGAAAGAAAAAGTCGAGGAGTAATTTGAGGTAATCAGTCCCTCAGCCTGGAGTCGATTCCAGACAGAGGGACTGATTACCTTAAACTCCTCCTATATTCCACCTTTCTCTGCACTGGACTGAAGAAGTCACTGGCTGGCGAAACGTTTCCAGAATAAAGATACCCAAATGTTGTACAAGTATCTCATATATCAACTTCTCACAGGTGTATATACACCCAGCCTTCCAGTGTATATAGACTTTCTCCCAGTGTATATACACTGTCTCCCAGTGTATATACACTGTCTCCCAGTGTATATACACTGTCTCCCAGTGTATATACGCCATATCCCAGTGTATATACACCCAGTCTTCCAGTGTATGTACACCGTCTCCAGTGTATATACACCGTCTCCCAGTGTATATACACCCAGTCTTCCAGTGTATATACACCGTCTCCCAGTGTATATACACCGTCTCCCAGTGTATATACACCCAGTTTCCTAGTGAATAAACACTCAGACTACTTTAATCACTATTATATGTATTAAAATATTGTTGACCGGTGCTGAAGAGGTGTGATGCCGCCTTAATAACTCTCGTGTAGCAGACTTTAAACCCCATTAGCCAACTAACCAATAGACCAATTATGCTTGACGGGAAATGGGGTCTGAAAGGCGCCATTACCTTGACGGGAAATTACAGGAGACATGCCCACGGGATTTGTTCTCACCATATCCCGAGTAAGCGTTGAAACGTGGTTTCTAAACTCTGTACCCTGGGATATAAATTTTGTAAACGGGTTTTGCTCCATATACGGGTTTCAGAAGTCATGCACTGTTTCGAAGCTTCGTAGATGATTGACGAGCTTTATACTTTGACTCAAAACATCACTGAAAGGTTTCAGCGCTAATGACGGTTTCAAAATCTGAAGCATCTGAATCAAATTCAAAGATGGTAAATTTTGTAAACGGTTCCACGCTATTGTAAAACACCACATAATGTTGTAAAACACCACATAATGTTGTAAAACATCACATAATGTTGTAAAACACCACATAATGTTGTAAAACACCACATAATGTTGTAAAACACCACATAATGTTGTAAAACACCACATAATGTTGTAAAACACCACATAATGTTGTAAAACACCACATAATGTTGTAAAACACCACATAATGTTGTAAAACACCACATAATGTTGTAAAACACCACATAATGTTGTAAAACACCACATAATGTTGTAAAACACCACATAATGTTGTAAAACACCACATAATGTTGTAAAACACCACATAATGTTGTAAAACACCACATAATGTTGTAAAACACCACATAATGTTGTAAAACACCACATAATGTTGTAAAACACCACATAATGTTGTAAAACACCACATAATGTTGTAAAACACCACATAATGTTGTAAAACACCACATAATGTTGTAAAACACCACATAATGTTGTAAAACACCACATAATGTTGTAAAACACCACATAATGTTGTAAAACACCACATAATGTTGTAAAACACCACATAATGTTTTAAAACACCACATAATGTTTTAAAACACCACATAATGTTGTAAAACACCACATAATGTTGTAAAACACCACATAATGTTGTAAAACACCACACACTGTTTTAAAACACCACACACTGTTTTAAAACACCACACACTGTTTTAAAACACCACACACTGTTTTAAAACACCACACACTGTTGTAAAACACCACACACTGTTTTAAAACACCACACACTGTTTTAAAACACCACACACTGTTTTAAAACACCACACACTGTTTTAAAACACCACACACTGTTTTAAAACACCACACACTGTTTTAAAACACCACACACTGTTTTAAAACACCACACACTGTTTTAAAACACCACACACTGTTGTAAAACACCACACACTGTTTTAAAACACCACACACTGTTTTAAAACACCACACACTGTTTTAAAACACCGCACACTGTTTTAAAACACCACACACTGTTGTAAAACACCACACACTGTTTTAAAACACCACACACTGTTTTAAAACACCACACACTGTTGTAAAACACCACACACTGTTTTAAAACACCACACACTGTTGTAAAACACCACACACTGTTTTAAAACACCACACACTGTTTTAAAACACCACACACTGTTTTAAAACACCACACACTGTTTTAAAACACCACACGCGGTTCATTTCGAGACAAAAAAGCCAGTAATACTTCACAAGATTACAGAGGAAGAGACGGAGCCAGAAGCGGTGAATCGACCCCCCACTGGTCCAGTCAGGAGAATGCACAAATCTATCTCATTCTCTTTCACATTTTCAACATTTAATTACAAGTCTTTCAGAGACACTCGTTGCACTCTACACACAGATCACAAAATTGTGACATCAATCATGAGGGAAATTCAACTGAGCATTAGCAAGGTACACTAATATAAATTAGAGGAATTTCGGCCCTAATGACCCTCGTCCAGTCGATAGGTTTTAATTACCGTAAACTGGTCCGAATAAAATGAAATAAGACGTCAGCAGTGATGTGTGTACTTACATATTTGTACTTACCTATTTGTGGTTGCAGGGGTCGATTCACAGCTCTTGGCCCCGCCTCTTCGCTGGTCGCTTCTAGGTTCACTCTCTCCCTGTTCCAAGAATTTTATCATACCTCTTCTACATAACTCTTCTTGACAACTCAACGACTGAATAAATACTTCCTAACATCCCTGTGACTAATCTGAGTCTTCAGCTTCCAGTTGTGACGACCTTATTGCTCTGTGCCATCTCTGAAGCATCCTGTCCCTATCTACCTGGTCAATTCCTGTCAGTATTTTATATATTGTTATCATGTCCTCTCCCCATTCCTCCTGCTCTCCAGTGTTGTCAGGTCGACTTCCCTCAACCTCTCCTCGTAGGACATGCCCTTTAGCTCCTGGACTAGTCTTGTTGCAAACCATTGCACTTTCTCTAACTTCTTGACATCCTTGACCAGGTGTGGGGTCAAGTACACTCCAATAAGGGCCTGATGTACACGGTGTACAGTCTTGAACGATTCCTTACTAACATGTCGAAACGCTATTCGCAGGTTTGTCAGACGCTGTAATGCTGCAGCAGTTAGTTGATTTGCGCCGAAGGAGATGTGCTCGGTATTATACTTACCCCAAGATTCTTTTCCTCGAGTGAGGTTTGCAGTCTTTAGCCACCTAAACTGTATTCTGACTCTGGTCTTCTTTGCCCTTCCCTATTCTTCATGACTTTGCACTTGGTGAATTAAAACTCCACTAAACAGTTGCTGGACCAGACTAGTAGCCTGTCCAGATCCCTGTGTAGTCCTGCCTGATCCTCATATGTGTGTATGTGTTTATGTGTCAGTGATTATGTATTTACCTATACGTAGTTGCAGGGGTAGATTCACAAGTCCTCAGTGTGTGTGCGTGTGTGTGTGTGTGTGTGTGTGTGTGTGTGTGTGTGTGTGTGTGTGTGTGTGTGTGTGTGTGTGTGTGTGTGTGTGTGTGTGTGTGAGTGTGTGTGTGTGTGTGTGTGTGTGTGTGTGTGTGAGTGTGTGTGTGTGTGTGTATGTGTGTGTGTGTGTGTGTGTGTGTGTGTGTGTGTGTGTGTGAGAGTGTTTGTTTGTGTGTATGTGTGTGTGTGTGTATGTATGTGTGTGCGTGTGTCTTTACTCACCTATTTGTGGCTGCAGGGGTCGATTCATAGCTCCTGGCCCCGCCTCTTCACTGATTTCTACTAGGTCCTCCCTCTCCCTGCTCCATGAGCTTTATCATACCTCGCCTTGAAACTATGTATGGTTCCCGCCTCCACTACGTCACTTTCTAGGCTATTCCACGGCTTGACTACTCTATGACTGAAGAAATACTTCCTAACATCCCTTTGATTCATCTGAGTCTTCAACTTCCAATTATGACCTCTTGTGTCTGTGTCCCTTCTCTGGAACATCCCGTCTTTGTCCACCTTGTCTATTCCGCGCAGTATTTTATATATCGTTATCATGTCTCCCCTGACCCTCCTGTCCTCCATGGTCGTCAGGCCGATTTCCCTCAACCTTTCTTCGTAGGACAATCCCCGTAGCTCTGGGACTAGTCTTGTTGCAAACCTTCGCGCTTTCTCTAATTTCTTGACGTGCTTGACTAGGTGTGGATTCCAAACTGGTGCTGCATACTCCAGTATGGGCCTGACGTAAATGGTATACAGAGTCTTGAACGAATCCTTACTGAGGTATCGGAACGCTATCCGTAGGTTTGCCATGCGCCCGTATGCTGCAGCAGTTGTCTGATTGATGTGCGCCTCAGGAGATATGCTCGGTGTTATACTCACCCCCAGATCTTTTTCCTTGAGTGAGATTTGCAGTCTTTGGCCATCTATACTATATTGTGTTTGCGGTCTTCTTTGCCCTTCCCCAATCTTCATGACTTTGCATTTGGCAGGGTTCAACTCAAGGAGCCAGTTGCTGGACCAGGCTTGTAGCCTGTCCAGGTCTCTTTGTAGTCCTGCCTGATCCTCATCCGATTTGATTCTTCTCATTAACTTCACATCATCTGCAAACAAGGACACTTCTGAGTCTATCCCTTCCGTTATGTCGTTCACATATACCAAGAACAGCACAGGTCCTAAGACTGACCCCTGTGGAACCCCGCTTGTCACAGGCGCCCACTCTGACACCTCGTCCCGTACCATGACTCGTTGTTGCCTCCCTGTCAGGTATTCTCTGATCCATTGCAGTGCCTTTCCTGTTATGTGTGCCTGATCCTCTAGCTTTTGCAGTAACCTCTTTTGAGGAACTGTGTCGAAGGCCTTCTTGCAGTCCAAAGAAATGCAGTCGATCCACCCCTCTCTCTCTTGTCTTACTTCTGTCACCTTGTCATAAAACTCTAGAAGGTTTGTGACACAGGATTTTCCTTCCCTGAAACCGTGCTGGTTGTCAATTATAAACTTGTTTCTTTCCAGGTGATCCACCACTCTCCTCCTGATGATCTTCTCCATGACCTTGCATACTATACATGTTAGTGATACAGGTCTGTAGTTTAGTGCCTCATGTCTGTCTCCCTTTTTAAAAATTGGGACTACATTTGCCATCTTCCATACCTCAGGGAGTTGCCCAGTTTCAAATGATGTGTTGAAGATCTTTGTTAATGGCTCACACAATATCTCTGCTCCCTCTTTAACGACCCACGGAGAGATGTTGTCTAGTCCCACCGCCTTTGACGTGTCAAGTTCGCATAGCAGCTTCTTCACCTCCTCCTTGGTTATATGTACCTCATCCAGCACGTGCTGGTGTACCCCCCTGTTCCGATTTCCTGGAGTCCTACTGGTTTCCACTGTAAATACTTCTTTAAATCTAGTGTTGAGCTCCTGACATACCTCTCGGTCGTTTCTTGTGAATTCCCCATCACCCTTCCTCAGTCTGATTACCTGGTCCTTGACTGTTGTTTTCCTCCTGATATGGCTGCACAACAGCTTCAGGTCAGTCTTGACTTGACTGTGTGTGTGTCTGTGTGTGTTTGTGTGTGTGTGTGTATGTGTGTGTGAGTGTATGTGTGTGTGTGTGTGTGTGTGTGTGTGTGTGTGTGTGTGTGTGTGTGTGTGTGTGTGTGTGTGTACTCACCTAATTGTGGTTGCAGGGGTCGAGACTTAGCTCCTGTCCCCGCCTCTTCACTGATCGCTACTAGGTCATCTCCCTCTCTGCTTCCTGAGCTTTGTCATACCTCTTCTTAAAACTATGTATGGTTCCTGCGTCCACTACTTCACTTGCTAGGCTATTCCACTTCCTGACGACTCTATGACCGAAGAAATACTTCCTAACGTCCCTGTGACTCGTCTGAGTCTTCAGCTTCCAGTTGTGACCCCTTGTTTCTGTGTCCCCTCTCTGGAACATCCTATCTCTGTCCACCTTGTCTATTCCCCGCAGTATCTTGTATGTCATTATCATGTCTCCCCTGACCCTTCTGTCCTCCAGTGTCGTCAGTCCGATTTCCCTCAACCTTTCCTCGTACGACATTCCCCTGAGCTCTGGGACTAGCCTTGTTGCAAACCTTTGTACTTTCTCTAACTTCTTGACGTGCTTGACCAGGTGTGGGTTCCAGACTGGTGCTGCATACTCCAGTATGGGCCTAACATACACAGTGTACAGTGTCTTGAACGATTCCTTATTAAGGTATCGGAACGCTATTCTCAGGTTTGCCAGGCGCCCGTATGCTGCAGCAGTTATTTGGCTGATGTGTGCCTCCGGTGACGTGCTCGGTGTTATGGTCACCCCAAGGTGACGTGCGTGTGTGTGTGTGTGTGTGTGTGTGTGTGTGTGTGTGTGTGTGTGTGTGTGTGTGTGTGTGTGTGTGTGTGTGTGTGTGTAGAGAAAGTGAATATTCATCACCAGGAAGTTAGTTTTACTCATATTCACACACTGATTGGGTATTGTCTCTCTGCGGAGCATCTGTGGTGAGTACACACCAGCTGTAGTGGACACACACACCAGTTGAAGTGGACACACACACCAGCTGTAGTGGACACACACACCAGCTGTAGTGGACACACACACCAGCTGCAGTGGACACACACACACATGGTGTAGTGGACACACACACACCGGCTGTACTGGACACACACACCAGCTGTAGTGGACACACACACCACCTGTGGTGGACACACACACATACACCAGCTGTGGCGGACACACAAACCAGCTGTGGTTGACACACACACATCAGCTGTGGTGAACACACGCACCAGCTGTCAAACTACAGTCGTCTATTGTTGCCTGAATTCTTCATTTCTTTCCTCTGAAGTTCTGGTGTACACCTTGAGAACGCCTCACCTGATGGTCTTCAAACTTTCCATGCTCGGAAAGGTTCAGGGAGTAATTGGTCTAGAAACCAGATCTGAGGCTGCAAAGGACCTGAATATTTGGATCAAGTCATCATACTGACGGGGTAACTTGACAAAACGGTAGTACCAAAATGACACTTGACAGCAGGGTAGTACCTAACTTGACACTTTACAGCAGGGTAGTACCTAACTTGACGGAAATATTAACACATATGCAGTATAATGTGATCCTTTATTGACAACGTTTCGCCCACACAGTGGGCTTTTTTAAGTCAAGGTACGCGAGTATTTATAGTCAGGTTCAGAATGTTGAGGTTAGGTGGAGAATGCTGCATCTGATGATGTACCGAGTGGGGTTATAGAGTCTAAAATCTTGGGTAGCTTGGAAGGGAGATTGGATGAGTTTGTGAGCAGACCTTCTGCAGTGTTCTTCCATTCGTATGCTCTTATGTGGGATAGCGATGATGAAGTTCCTTGGCAAGTGGTTCAGCTATGTTATAAAAGCCATTATTCTGGTTGAAGTTGTTGGATGTAGAGATAAGCGATGATTCCAGGATTGTTCAGTACTGAGTGTTGTCTTCTCTGGCGATAAGTCTCGAGTTTCTGTTGTTTATTAAATGGTTGTGTGAATTACGGTGTTGTACACAGGCATTCCTTGTATCATCAGACCTGCTTGCGTATTGGTGTTCTGAAATACGTGTTTAGAGGTCCCTGATGTTTCGCCCACGTATAATTTGCTGAAGTCATTACAAGGGATTATGTATACCCCTGCAGAGGATGGAAGCTTGTTCTGTCTATTACTGGTAATGTCCGTGATGTTCGTGGTTGTGGAGGTAGATACCTGGAATGAGGTATTGGAAAAGATGTTGAAAACGTGTTTGGCAATTGAGTTGGTGGGGAGGACTATGTATCTCTTCTCGGCAGTGTCTTCTCTGGGTGTGTTGAAAATGTTTAATGTCCGTCGTCTGCAGTCTTTGATGAAGTGACGAGGATAGTGGAGTTTAGAAAATACTTGTTCAATTATAGTGCATTCTTCCTCAAGAAACTCATTGCTGCAGATTCTGAGTGCACGCAGGAAGAAGCCTATAATTACACCACGTTTAGTTTTTGTGTCGTGGTGAGAGTAGAAGTGGAGAAGATCGTTTTGGTTGGTGGGTTTTCGATAGACTTTAAAACGAAGTTCGTGGTCAGCTTTGCAGAGAAGAACATCAATGAAAGGAAGAGTGTTGTCGACTTCTTCTTCAAGTGTGAACTGGATTGAGGGCTCGACCTGGTTGAGCTTGTCTTTGAGAGCTTGAACGTTGAAGCGTCTAGGAGTTATGAGGAGAATGTCGTCAACATAACGGAGCCAGGTGACAGACGAAGGAATAATGGTGGAGAAATGCCCGGCTTCTAGATGTTCCATGTATAGGTTCGCCAGGACCGCACTGAGTGGCGAACCCATGGCGAACCCGAGTGTTTGAAATGTGCTGGACTGATAGTGCCCAAAAGTTTAGAGAGGTGTTTTGCGAGAATTCCTGTGAGTTGGTGTGGAGCACTGCCTATTCCCGAGGATATGGGCCTCAGTGGGATACCAGGCTTGTGAGTTTTTGGCAGGCCGTACATTCTGGAAGGTCTGGGGTTGCTGGGTATGGTGTGCAGAAGTTTCTTCCCTTGTTCTGAGTCCCTCAGAATGCGGCGAGTCCTCTGAAGAAAAGTTTTAGCAAGGATGTCCACTTGGTTAGTTGTGAGAGGTTTATAGGTATCTGGGTCATAATCCCTTGTAATGACTGCAACAAATTATACGTGGGCGAAACATCAAGGGACCTCCAAACACGTATTTCAGAACACCAATACGTAATTCATACAACCATACACAACCATTTAATAAACTACAGAAACTCAAGACTTATCGCCACAGAAGACAACACTCAATACCGAACAATCCTGGAATCATCACTTATCTCTATATCCGACAACTTCAACCAGAATAATGGCTTCTATAACATAGCTGAACCACTTACCAAGAAACTTCTCCATCGCTATCCCAAATAAGAGCATACGAATGGAAGAACACTGCAGAAAGTCTGCTCACAAACTCATCCAATCTCCCTTCAAAGCTACCCAAGATTTTAAACTCCATAACCCCACTCGGTAGATCATCAGATGCAGCATTCTCCACCTGACCTCAACATTCTGAACCTGACTATAAATACTCGCGTACCTTCCACCCCAGGTAGATCAGTTTGACTTGAAAAAGCCCACCGTGTTGGCGAAACGTTGTCAATAAAGGATCACATTATACTGCATATGTGTTCATATTTCCATTGTGTCTGTATTTTATACCATTTATTTCCACCTAACTTGACACTTGACAGCACGGTAGTACCTAATTTAACAATTGACAAGAGGGTAGTATTTAACATGACACTTGACAAGAGGGTAGTACCTAACTTACCACTTGACAAGAGGGTACTTGACACTCGACAACACGGTAGTACCTAACTTGACAACACGGTAGTACCTAACTTGACAACATGGTAGTACCTAACTTGACAACACGGTAGTACCTAACTTGACAACACGGTAAGTAACTTAACACTGGACAAGAAGGTATCATTAATACTTTCTGCCATGTCTCAAAGAATTTCAGCTCCTATCTGTTGCTCTCTTGCAACATTGCATAGCTCCTGACGACGCTCGAAATTGCGAAAGATCTGGAGTTTAAGATTTCCATGCTCATGTAGTTTGTTCTGCATTGTTAAAATCACCTGCTTGCGTTTGTTTTGCATATATATATATATATATATATATATATATATATATATATATATATATATATATATATATATATATATATATATATATATATATATATATATATTTATATATATATATATATATATATATATATATATATATATATATATATATATATATATATATATATATATAATGATGTTGTATATTGATTTCTAGATGTTTTTAGCATGATGCTGAGCATAGTAGGAAGGTAGAGTAGTGTTGGACTCTGTTGTAAATATCTCAGATGAGGACCCAGGAAAGTATTCTTGGAAGGAGAAAATATGAAAATACGAGGGCCACCCAGTGCCATTATACCCCCGCGAGTGCCACAACTTGTTCGTAGCCAGGCTTAAGGGGAAGGGGGTGCCAGCGGCTTGTGGCATACACATCAGTGCCTCGAGGCAAGTCTCAATCATGTCCCTCCACGCATCTTACCTGGAGTCTCCCTCACAGGGGGTAACTTACCCATCCATGAGTCTAACCTCACTGCCACCCATTTCCCAGGCTCTATATCCTATAACAATGGTCACTTTTCCCATGATTGAAAATAGACCATCACAAATGGCTCCATCTGCACTCTCTCCAGCTGTAATATTTTTTCTGATAAAGGTATGCGACTGTCCGTCTTATTATCATGGAGAAGCGCTCAACCTGTAGGGGATTATACAGCGCCTGTGAGGGAAAGATTAAATGGAAGGCATTCAAGTTCAGTGCAGGGAACTGCAGCACAGATCCAGTTCCCTACATCAAGGTCCCGTCACCAGCGTCAAGATGTCCGCCTTGTATACTATTCAGAAAACCTTCATAAAACCTTCATAAATACACGTTACTCCAGTTAACTTGTGATAGATATTCTTCAGGACCCTTGTTACCTGCTGAACGAAAATCAGGAGCACTTTACTGCCAGCTTTTATCATTACTAACATATTAAGTGAGGACACAGCTCCTGGGCGTTCTCCAAGATGTTTCTCACTTGTTCTCAGAACCTGCGCCATTTATCTTGTAATGGACAAATTTATTGATAAGAGCAGTGAAGGAAGCTTATTGGTCCATGCTAGGTGCTACTGGTCCATGCAAGGTGCTACTGGTCCATGCAAGGTGCTACCGGTCCATGCTACGTGCTAGTGGTCCATGTTAGGTACTACTGGTCCATGCTAGGAGCTTCTGGTCCATGCTAGGTGCTAATGGTCCATGCTAGGTGTTACTGGTCCATGCTAGGTGCTACTGGTCCATGCTAGGTGCTACTGGACCATTCTAGGTTTTTCTGGTCCATGCTAGGCGCTTCGGATCCATGCTAGGTGCTACCGGTCCATGCTACGCGCTGCTGGTCCATGCTAGGTGCTACTGGTCAATTCTAGGTGTTATTGGTTCATGCTAGGTGCTACTGGTCCATGCTAGGTGCTTTTGGTCCATGCTAGATGCTGCTGGTCCATGCTCGGTGCTACCGGTCCATGTTACGTGATTCTGGTCCATGCTAGGTGCTTCTGGTCCATGCTAGGTGCTTCTGGTCCACCCTAGGCGCTACTGGTCCATGCTAGGTGCTGCTGGTCCATGCTAGGTGCTACTGGTCCATGCTAGGTGCTTTTGGTCCATGCTAGAGGCTACTGGTCCTTGCTAAGTGCTATCGGTCCATGCTAGGTGCTACTGGTCCATGTTAGGCGCTACTGGTGCATACTAAGTGCGACCGGTCCATGCTAGGTGCTGCAGGTCTATGCTAGGTGCTAGTGGTCTATGCTAGGTGCTAGTGGTGCATGCTAGGTGCTACTGGTCCATGTTATCTGCTTCTGGTCCATGCTAGGCGCTACCGGTCCATGCTAGGTGCTACTGGTCCATGCTAGGTGCTACCGGTTCATGCTAGGTGCTTCTGCTCCATGCTAGGTGCTTCTGGTCTGTGCTAGGTGCTACCGGACCATGCTAGGTGCTACTGATCCATGCTAGGCGTTTCTGGTCTATGCTAAGTGCTACTGGTCAATGCTAGGTGATACCGGTCCATGGTAGGTGGAATTGGTACATGTTAGTTGCTACCAGTCCATGCTAGGGATTACCGGTCCATATAGGTGCAACCGGTCCATGCTAGGTGACAGTAGTCCATGCTACTGGTTCATGCTAGTTGTACCGGTCCGTGCTAGTTGTACCGGTCCGTGCTAGTTGTACCGGTCCATGCTAGAGGCTACCGCTCCATGCTAGGAATATCCTCTCACAATTAACAATGAACCACTCTTATAAAAGAATAATATTCACAATACTGAGTCTGAAACAATTCACAAACAACCTACAATACCCTGACTGCAATAATTCACAAACAACCCACAATATCCTGACTGCAACAATTCACAAACAACCTACAATACCCTGACTGCAATAATTCACAAACAACCCACAAT
This sequence comes from Cherax quadricarinatus, assembly GCF_038502225.1. Classification (NCBI taxonomy): domain Eukaryota; kingdom Metazoa; phylum Arthropoda; class Malacostraca; order Decapoda; family Parastacidae; genus Cherax; species Cherax quadricarinatus. Next base: position 13,812,940 of record NC_091340.1, read on the forward strand.
ATCCTGACTGCAATAATTCACAAACAACCTACAATACCCTGACTGCAATAATTCACAAACAACCCACAATATCCTGACTGCAACAATTCACAAACAACCCACAATACCCTGACTGCAATAATTCACAAACAACCCACAATATCCTGACTGCAACAATTCACAAACAACCTACAATACCCTGACTGCAATAATTCACAAACAACCCACAATATCCTGACTGCAACAATTCACAAACAACCCACAATATCCTGACTGCAACAATTCACAAACAACCTACAATACCCTGACTGCAATAATTCACAAACAACCCACAATATCCTGACTGCAATAATGCACAAACAACCCACAATACCCTGACTGCAACAATTCAGAATTAACCCTGAGTTTTAAAATTAAACTTCAGGAGACGTTTCGCCCAGTCCTGGACCATTATTAAGTTGTAAAGTAAAAGGACACAAGTGCAACTAATGTGACATTTATTGTGGCAACGTTTCGCTCTCCAGGAGCTTTATCAAGCCATGGCTTGATAAAGCTCCTGGAGAGCGAAACGTTGCCACAATAAATGTCACATTAGTTGCACTTGTGTCCTTTTACTTTACATATTGTCGGTAATTCTACCAACTTTATTACAACCATTATTAAGTTACTTTAGCATACGAAAATGTATTAAGGTTAGGAGTTATTTTTTAACTCTTAAAGTTTAGTTAGTAGTGTGTGTGTGTGTGTGTGTGTGTGTGTGTGTATGTGTGTGTGTGTGTGTGGTTGCAGGGGTCGAGTCATAGCTCCTGGCCCCTCCCCTTCACTGGCCTGTACTAGGTCACTCTCCCTGCACGATGAGCTTTATCATACCTCTGCTTAAAGCAATGTGTGGATCCTGCCTCCACTACATAACTATTCCACTTCCTGACTACTCTGTGACTGAAGAAATACTTCCTAACATCCCTGTGAATCATCTGAGTCTTCAACTTCCAACTGTGTCCCCTTGTTACTGTGTCCCATCTCGGGAACATCCTGTCTTTGTCCACCATGTCAATTCCTTTCAATATTTTATATGTCGTTATCATGTCCCCCCCTATCTCTCCTGTCCTCCAGTGTCGTCAGGTTGATTTCCCTTAACCTCTCCTCGTAGGACATACCTCTTAGCTCTGGGACTAGTCTTGTTGCAAACCTTTGCACTTTCTCTAGTTTCTTTACGTGCTTGGCTAGGTGTGGGTTCCAAACTGGTGCCGCATACTCCAATATGGGCCTAACGTACACGGTGTACAGGGTCCTGAACGATTCCTTATTAAGATGTCGGAATACTGTTCTGAGGTTTGCTAGGCGCCCATATGCTGCAGCAGTTATTTGATTGATGTGCGCTTCAGGAGATGTGCCTGGTGTTATACTCACCCCAAGATCTTTTTCCTTGAGCGAGGTTTGTAGTCTCTGTCCCCTAGACTGTACTACGTCTGCGGTCTTCTTTGCCCTTCCCCAATCTTCATGACTTTGCACTTGATGGGGTTGAACTCCAGGAGCCAATTGCTGGACCAGGTCTGCAGCCTGTGCATATCCCCTTGTAGCTCTGCCTGGTCCTCGTCCAATTGAATTCTTCTCATCAACTTCACATCATCTGTACACAGGGACACTTCAGAGTCTATTCCTTCCGTCATGTCGTTCACAAATACCAGAAACAGCATCGGTCCTAGGGCTGACCCCTGTGGAAACCCACTCGTCACAATTGCCCGCTCTGACACCTCGCCGCGTACCATGACTCCCTGCTGTCTTCCTGACAAGTATTCCCTGATCCATTGTAGTGCTTTCACTGTTATCCCTGCCTGATCCTCCCACCCATCTCTCTCTTGTCTTACTGCTGTCACCCTGTCATAGAACTCCAGTAGGTTTGTGACAGGATTTCTCGTCCCTGAAACCGTGTTGGCTGTTGCTGATAAGCACATTTCTTTCTCGGTGTTCCACCACCCTTCTCCTGATAATCTTCTCCATGACTTTGCATACTATACACGTCAGTGATACTGGTCTACAGTTTAGTGCTTCTTGTCTGTCTCCTTTTTTAAAAATTGGGACTATATTTGCTGTCTTCCATACCTCAGGTAATCTCCCTGTTTCCATAGATGTGTTGAATATTGTTGTTAGAGAAACACATAGCGCCTATGCACCCTCTCTCGGGACCCAGGGAGAGATGTTATCCGGCCCCATCGCCTTTGAGGTATCTAGCTCGCTCAGAAGCCTCTTCATTTCTTCCTCAGTTGTATGTATTGTGTCCAACACTTGGTGGTATACTCCTCCTCTCCGTCTTTCTGGAGTCCCTTCTATCTCCTCTGTGAACACTTCTTTGAATCTCATGTTGAGTTCCTCACATACTTTGCGGTCGTTTCTTGTGATCTCTCCTCCTTCCTTCCTTAGCCTGATTAACTGGTCCTTGACTGTTGTTTTCCTCCTGATGTGGCTGTACAACAGCTTTGGGTCAGATTTGGCTTTCGCTGCTATGTCATTTTCATATCGACGTTGGCCTCCCTTCTTACCTGTGCATAGTCGTTTCTGGCTCTACGAATGCTGTCCTTATTCTCCTGAGTCCTTTGCCTTCTGTACTTCTTCCATTCCCTAGCACACTTGGTTTTGGCCTCCATGCACCTTTGAGTGAACCACGGGCTCATCCTGGCTTTACCATTATTCCTGTTACCTTTGGGTACAAACCTCTCCTCAACTTCCTTGTGCATTGTTACCACATATTCCATCATATGGTTAACTGACTTCCCTGCCAGTTGTCTGTCCCACTGAACCCGGCTCAGGAAGTTCTTCATTCCTGCATAGTCCCCCTTCTTGTAGTTTGGCTCCGTTCGTCTGGCTCTTCCTGTTCCCCCCTACACTTGTAACTCTACTGTGTATTCGAACCCTAAAAACACATGATTGCTGGCCCCAAAGGGTCTTTCATATGTTATGTCTTCAATATCTGCACTAATCAAGGTGAATACTAGGACCAGCCTCGCTGGTTCATCCCCTCCTCTCTCTCTCTGGTAGTGTTAGCCCTCCACATTTCTTGTCTCCCATGTGGCTCCAAGTTCTCCCAATCAATTTCCTTGTGGTTGAAGTCACCCATGATCAGTAGCTTTGCCCTGCTCGCATGAGCCCTTCTTGCCTCTTCAGCCAGTGTGTCAACCATCACTCTATTACTCTCATCATATTCTTGCCTCGGCCTCCTGCTGTTCTGTGGTGGGTTATACATCACTGCAATTACCACCTTGGGACCTCCAGACTGAAGCGTTCCTGCTATGTAATCTCTTGCTTCTCCACTGTCTCCTCTCTCCAGCTCACCAAACTCTCATCGGTTTTTGACCAGCAGTGCTACTCCTCCACCCCCTCTGTTCCCTCTGTCTTTCCTCAGGATCCGATATCCTGTTGGAAAGATGGCATCTGTTATCATACCTGTGAGCCTGGTTTCTGTGAGAGATGTGTCCTGTGATGCCTCTTTGACTCTTTTGTGCCACCCCTCCCACTTATTTATTCCATCAGCATTGGTGCACCATACCTTCAGTTTCCTCTGCAACACTGTGTTTTGGGGGGTCTGTGAGGGTGGGTTACCTGGTAGTGTACTGTGGGATTCCATGGCTGAGTGTTGGGTGAGATCTCTGGGTGTGGGTTGTGGTTTGTGTTGGGATAGTGTAATTGGTTGTAAGGTTTTGGGGATGGTTCTATGTGTACTTGCTCTTGTTGCTTTGCCATGCTCTGGTTGTCCTCTGCTGATTCTGTTCTTGTCTCTCCTCCTAGCTCCTTTTGCTTTTGTGTATTCTCCCACTGCTGCTGTCGTTCTGTTTGTGTTCTGTCTCGGTCCAGGAACAGCCTCTTGTATTCTGCCGAGTCCTTCAACTGTGGTTTTTCTTGGAGGATCTTGTTCTGCACTGTCCTGAAAATCAGCTTGTTTGGTTGTCTTCCCTTCATATACCCCCTTATCCTCTGAAAATTTACAATCTCCGACATGTCCGCTTCACCTATTTCTGTGATGATGATGATGATGATGTGTGTGTGTGTGTGTGTGTGTGTGTGTGCGTGTGTGTGTGTGTGTACTCACCTAGTTGAGGTTGCAGGGGTCGAGTGTGTGTGTGTACTCACCTAATTATACTCACCTAATTGTGGTTGTAGGGGTCGAGACTCAGCTCCTGATCACGCCTCTTCACTGGACGTTACTAGGTCCTCTTTCTCTCTGCTTCCTGAGCATTGTCATATCTCGTCTTAAAGCTATGTATGGTTCTTGCCTCCACTACATCACGTGCTAGGCTATTCCACTTCCTCACGACTCTATGACTGAAGAAATACTTCCTAACATCTCTGTGACTCGTCTGAGTCTTCAGCTTCCAATTGTGACCCCTTGTTTCTGTGTCCCCTCTCTGGAACATCCTGTCTCTGTCCACCTTATCTATTCCACACAATATTTTGAATGTCGTTATCATGTCTCCCCTAACCCTTCTGTCCTCCAGTGTCGTCAGGCCGATTTCCCTCAACCTGAGCTCCGGAACTAACCTCGTTACAAACCTTTGCACTTTCATAAATTTTTTGATGTGCTTGATCAGGTGTGGGTTCCAAACTGGTGCTGCATACTCTAGTGT
>NC_091340.1:13827537-13872537 GCF_038502225.1 Cherax quadricarinatus
GTGTACTCAACTAGGTGAGTACACACACTCACACACACACTCTCTCTCATACGCACTCACTCTCTCACACACACTCATGTCTTTCACACACTCACACACACTCTCACACTGACTCACTCTCTCTCACAGACTCACTCTCTCACACTCACACACACACTCACTCTCTCACACACATTCACTTTCTCACACACACTGTCACACACACTTTCACACACACACTCACTCTTTCACACACACTCATGTGTCTCATGCTCTCTCACACACACACTCTCTCACGCAGACTCACTCTCTCACAATCCCACACACTCTCTCGCACTCTCTCACACTCTCGCACACTCTCACACACTCTTTCTCACACACACTCTCTCACACACTTTCACACACTCACTCTCTCACACACACTCACGCATACTCATGCCTCACACACTCTCTCACACTCTCACTCACAAACCCTCTCACACACTCACGCTATCACACACACACTCTCTCACACGCACACTCTTACACTCAGTCTCTTACAGAAACTCTCACACACACTTACTCTCTCTCTCACACACACACTCACACACATTCACTGTCACACACATTCACTCTCTCACACATACTCTCAAACACACTCTCATCCACATTCTCTCACACACACTCTCTCTCACACTCACATACACTCTAACACACACTCACTCCCACACACTCTCTCACACACACTCTCACGTACACTCACACACACTCCCACACACTCTCTCTCTCTCGCACACTCACACACACTCACACTCTCGCACACACACTCTCAGACACACTCACACACACTCTTTCTCGCACACTCTTTCTCACACACTTTCTTACACACACTCTCACACACACTTTCTTACACACACTCTCTCTCACACACTCACACGCACACACACACACAAACCCACACTCTCACACTCACCCACACACTCTCTCACACAGACTTTCACACACTCACTTTCACATACACTCTCTCACACACTCACGCTCTCTTTCACACACTCATCTTCTCACGCACTCTCTCACACACACACACACACACTCTCACGCACCCACACACCATCAACTGAAGAAGAAGTGAAGAGTCTGCTAGGCGAGCTAGATACCTCAAAGGCGATGGGGCCAAATAACATCTCTTCATGGGTCTTAAGAGAGAGAGAGCAGAGGCGCTATGTGAACCACTAACAACAATCTTCAACAAATCTATCGAAACACAGCGACTACCTGAGGTACGGAAGACAACAAATGTAGTTCCAATTTTTAAAAAAGGAGACAGACATAAAGCATTTAAACTACAGACCAGTGTCATTAACATGTATAGTATGCAAAGTCATGGAGAAGATTATCAGGAGAAGAGTGGTGGAGCACCTTGAAAGGAACGAGCATATCAACGACAGCCAGAACGGGTTCAGGGACGGGAAATCCTGTGTCACAAACCTACTGGAGTTCTATGACAGGGTGACAGCAATAACACAAGAGAGAGGGGTGGGTAGACTGCATTTTCTTGGACTGTAAGATGGCGATTGACTCAGTTCCACACAAGAGATTAGTGCAAAAACTAGAGGACCAGGCAGAGATAACAGGGAAGGCTCTACAATTGATCAAGGAATACTTGTCAGGAAGACAACAGCGAGTCATGGTGCGTGGCGAGATGTCAGAGTGGTCACCAGTAACAAGCAGGGTTCCACAGGGGCCAGTCTTAGGACCGGTGCTGTTTCTGGTATTTGTGAACGACATGATGGAAGGAATAGACTCTGAAGTGTCCCTGTTTCCAGATGATGTGAAGTTGATAAGAAGAATTCTATCAGACGAGGACCAGGCAGAATTATGAAGGGATCTGGACCGGCTGCAGGCCTGGTCCAGCAGCCGGCTCCTGGAGCTCAACCCCACCAAATGCAAAGTCATGAAGATTGTGGAAGGGCAAAGAAGACTTCAGATGGAGTACAGTCTAGGGAGCCAGAGACTACAAACCTCACTCAAGGAAAAGGATCTTGGAGTGAGTATAACACCAGGTGTTAGATCGAGTCGCGGGGGCGTTGATCCCCGAAACCCTCTCCAGGTAAACTCCAGGTAAACTCCAGGTAGCCAAGCATGTAAGGAGACTAGAGAAAGTGCAAAGGCTTGCAACAAAACTAGTACCGGAGCTAAGGGGTATGTCCTATGAGGAGAGATTAAAGGAAATCGACCTGACGACACTGGAACACAGGAGAGATAGGGAGGATATGGTTACGATATATAAAATACTGAGAGGAATCGACAAGGTGGACAGAGACAGGATGTTCCTGAGATTTGACACAGCAACACGGGGTCACAGTTGGATGTTGAAGACTCAGATGAACCACAGGGATGTTAGGAAGTAATTTTTCAGTCACAGAGTTGTCGGGAAGTGGAATAGTCTGAGAAGTGATATAGTAGAGGCAGGATCCATACATAGCTTCAGGAAGAGGTATGATAAAACTCATGGAGCAGGAACAGTGACTTAGTAGCAGCCAGTGAAGAGGCAGGGCCAGGAGCTGTGAATCGACCCTTGCAACCACAATTAGGTGAGTACACACACTCTCACACTCTCTCACACACATTCACTCTCTCTTTCTCACATTCACACTTCTGACCACACTCCTGACCACGCTCCTTACCACCCTCCGGCCCACACTCCTGACCGCTCTCCTAACCACTCTCCTGACCACACTTGCGACCACACTTCTGACCCCACTCATGACCACACTCCTGAACTCACTCCTGACCACTCTCCTAACCACCGTCCGACCCACACTCCTGACCACACTCCTGACCACACTCCTGACCACACTCCTGACCACACTCCTGACCACACTCCTGACCATACTCCTGACCACACTCCTGACCACATTCTGGCCCACTCCTGACCACACTCCTAACCACACTCCTGACCACACTCCTGACCACACTCCTGACCACACTCCTGACCCTACTCCCGACCACTCTCCTAGTCACCTGTATACCACCCGAATGTCACCGATATACCACCTGTATGTCACCCGTATACCACCTGTATGTCACCCATATGCCACCTGTATGTCACCCATATACCACCTGTATGTCACCCGTATACCACCTGTATGTCACCCGTATACCACCTGTATGTCACACGGGATATATACATCTCTGTGTATATACTCCGTAATCACCCTTTAAACAAACCACGGTATATTTAGCCTTCTCACAAACCACTGTATAGCCTTCTCACAAACCACGGTATAGCCTTCTCACAAACCACAGTATAGCCTCACAAACCACGGTATAGTCTTCTCACAAACCACAGTATAGCCTTCTCACAAAACCACAGTATAGACTTCTCACAAACCACGGTATAGCCTTCTCACAAACCACAGTATAGCCTTCTCGCAAACCCCGGTATATTTAGCCTTCTCACAAACCACAGTATAGCCTTTTCACAAACCACAGTATAGCTTTCTCACAAACCACGGTACAGCCTTCTCAAAAATCACGGTATAGCCTTCTCACAAACCACAGTATAGCCTTCTCACAAACCACAGTATAGCCTTCTTACAAATCACAGTATAGCCTTCTCACAAACCACGGTATAGCCTTCTTACAAACCACGGTATAGCCTTCTCACAAACCACAGTATAGCCTCACAAACCACGGTATAGCCTTCTCACAAACCACAGTATAGCCTTCTCACAAACCACAGTATAGCTTTCTCACAAACCACGGTATAGCCTTCTCAAAAATCACGGTATAGCCTTCTCACAAACCACGGTATAGCCTTCTTACAAATCACAGTATAGCCTTCTCACAAACCACGGTATAGCCTTCTTACAAAGCACGGAATAGCCTTCTCACAAACCACGGTATAGCCTTCTAAAAATCACAGTATAGCCTTCTTACAAATCACAGTATAGCCTTCTTACAAACCACGGTATAGCCTTCTCACAAATCACGGTATAGCCTTCTCACAAACCACGGTAAAGCCTTCTCGCAAACCACAGCATAGCCTTCTCACAAACCACTGTATAGCCTTCTCACAAACCACAGTATAGCCTCACAAACCACGGTATAGTCTTATCACAAACCACAGTATAGCCTTCTCGCAAACTACGGTATAGCCTTCTCACAAACCACAGTATAGCCTCACAAACCACGGTATAGTCTTATCACAAACCACAGTATAGCCTTCTCGCAAACTACGGTATAGCCTTCTCACAAACCACAGTACAGCCTTCTCACAAACCACAGTATAGTCTTCTCACAGACCACGGTATATTTAGCCTTCTCACAAACCACAGTATAGCCTTCTCGCAAACTACGGTATAGCCTTCTCACAAACCACAGTACCACCTTCTCACAAACCACGGTATAGCCTTCTCACAAACCACGGCATAGCCTTCTCACAAACCACAGTGTAGCCTTCTCACAAACCACGGTATAGCCTTCTCTCAAACCACGGTATAGCCTTCTCACAAACCACAGTATAGCCTTCTCACAAACCACAGTGTAGCCTTCTCACAAACCACGGTATAGCCTTCTCTCAAACCACGGTATAGCCTTCTCACAAACCACGGCATAGCCTTCTCACAAACCACAGTGTAGCCTTCTCACAAACCACGGTATAGCCTTCTCTCAAACCATGGTATAGCCTTCTCACAAACCACAGTATAGCCTTCTCACAAACCACTGTATAGCCTTCTCACAAACCACAGTATAGCCTTCTCACAAACCACAGTATAGCCTTCTCACAAACCACAGGATATCTTTCTCACAGACCACGGTATATCTAGCCTTCTCACATGCAGGTCACCAGAATATCCCCAGGTGGAAGGTATACCAAAAAACGCTTGGAACAGGTCACTTGTATGTCTCAGGTCACGGTGACTCGTGGAGTCTGGTTGCCACAGGTATGAAATCAACTTCTGCAGGAATACCTGTTCCTGAGACAGAGGAACAGACTTATGACTGGAGAAATAAAACGTTTTGGACCAGTTTAGCCATATTTACAGACGCTCAATAAACGATTTTGTGTTTATCTTAGATATTAAAGGAAAAACTACATAAAACAGCAACGGCGAGTGCGAATAATGAAACTGATAACGTGATCGTTAGTTCTTAACGTGGCTCATCTCACTCATCTGCTGCTGACGTGATCGTTACCTGTTAACGTGGCTCATCTCACTCATCTGCTGCTGACGTGATCGTTACCTGTTAACGTGGCTCATCTCACTCATCTGATGCTGACGTGATCGTTACCTGTTAACGTGGCTCATCTCACTCATCTGATGCTGACGTGATCGTTACCTGTTAACGTGGCTCATCTCACTCATCTGCTGCTGACGTGATCGTTACCTGTTAACGTGGCTCATCTCACTCATCTGATGCTGACGTGATCGTTACCTGTTAACGTGGCTCATCTCACTCATCTGATGCTGACGTGATCGTTACCTGTTAACGTGGCTCATCTCACTCATCTGATGCTGACGTGATCGTTACCTGTTAACGTGGCTCATCTCACTCATCTGATGCTGACGTGATCGTTAACTGTTAACGTGGCTCACGTCACTCAGCTGCCAGATGTAGAGCCAAGATACCTTGGCTCATGACAATCTTTCTCTGGACAATGAATAAGACACATGTCCAGTGTCTGGCTATTTTTATTGCTGTTAAGACACTGTGTTAAACATGTGTCCGTTCTCATCACACTTTTGTTATGTGTCATTATCATTTAAAATTTCTTGTTATATATACATATATATATATATATATATATATATATATATATATAAATATAGGTAGTAGGTTGGTAGACAGCAACCACCCAGGGAAGTACTACCGTCCTGCCAGATAACTTTGAAACAGAAACCTGTAACTGTTTTGCATGATGGTAGGATTGCTGGTTTCTTTTTCTGTCTCATAAACACGCTAGATAACAGGGATATCTTGCTACTCCTACTTACACTTTGGTCACACTTCACAGACACACACATGCATATATATATATATATATATATATATATATATATATATATATATATATATATATATATATATATATATATATATATATATATATATATATATATATATGTAGGTAGTAGGTTGGTAGACAGCAACCACCCAGGGAGGTACTACCGTCCTGCCAAGTGAGTGTAAAACGGAAACCTGTAATGGTTTTACATGATGGTAGGATTGCTGGTGTCCATTTTTCTGTCTCATAAACATGCAAGGTTTCAGGTACGTCTTGCTACTTCTACTTACACTTAGGTCACACTACACATACATGTACAAGCACATATATACACACCCCTCTGGGTTTTCTTCTATTTTCTTTCTAGTTCTTATTTTTGTTTATTTCCTCTTATCTCCATGGGGAAGTGGAACAGAATTCTTCCTCCATAAGCCATGTGTGTTGTAAGAGGCGACTAAAATGCCGGGAGCAAGGGGCTAGTAACCTCTTCTCCTGTATATATTACTAAATGTAAAAGGAGAAACTTTCGTTTTTCCTTGTGTGCCACCCCGCCTTGGTGGGATACGGCCGGTGTGTTGAAAGAATATATATATATATATATATATATATATACATCTAGGTTTTTCTCCTTTTTCTAAATAGCTCTTGTTCCTCTTTATTTCTTCTATTGTCCATGGGGAAGTGGAAAAGAATCTTTCCTCCGTAAGCCATGCGTGTCGTATGAGGCGACTAAAATGCCGGGAGCAATGGGCTAGTAACCCCTTCTCCTGTAGACATTTACTAAAAAAGAGAAGAAGAAAAACTTAATAAAACTGGGATGCTTGAATGTGCGTGGATGTAGTGCGGATGACAAGAAACAGATGATTGCTGATGTTATGAATGAAAAGAAGTTGGATATCCTGGCCCTAAGCGAAACAAAGCTGAGGGGGATAGGGGAGTTTCAGTGGGGGGAAATAAATGGGATTAAATCTGGAGTATCTGAGAGAGTTAGAGCAAAGGAAGGGATAGCAGTAATGTTGAATGATCAGTTATGGAAGGAGAAAAGAGAATATGAATGTGTAAATTCAAGAATTATGTGGATTAAAGTAAAGGTTGGATGTGAGAAGTGGGTCATAATAAGCGTGTATGCACCTGGAGAAGAGAGGAATGCAGAGGAGAGAGAGAGATTTTGGGAGATGAGGGGGATAGGGGAGTTTCAGTGGGGGGAAATAAATGGGATTAAATCTGGAGTATCTGAGAGAGTTAGAGCAAAGGAAGGGATAGCAGTAATGTTGAATGATCAGTTATGGAAGGAGAAAAGAGAATATGAATGTGTAAATTCAAGAATTATGTGGATTAAAGTAAAGGTTGGATGTGAGAAGTGGGTCATAATAAGCGTGTATGCACCTGGAGAAGAGAGGAATGCAGAGGAGAGAGAGAGATTTTGGGAGATGTTAAGTGAATGTATAGGAGCCTTTGAACCAAGTGAGAGAGTAATTGTGGTAGGGGACCTGAATGCTAAAGTAGGAGAAACTTTTAGAGAGGGTGTGGTAGGTAAGTTTGGGGTGCCAGGTGTAAATGATAATGGGAGCCCTTTGATTGAACTTTGTATAGAAAGGGGTTTAGTTATAGGTAATACATATTTTAAGAAAAAGAGGATAAATAAGTATACAAGATATGATGTAGGGCGAAATGACAGTAGTTTGTTGGATTATGTATTGGTAGATAAAAGACTGTTGAGTAGACTTCAGGATGTACATGTTTATAGAGGGGCCACAGATATATCAGATCACTTTCTAGTTGTAGCTACACTGAGAGTAAAAGGTCGATGGGATACAAGGAGAATAGGAGCATCAGGGAAGAGAGAGGTGAAGGCTTATAAACTAACAGAGGAGGCAGTTAGGGTAAGATATAAACAGCTATTGGAGGATAGATGGGCTAATGAGAGCATAGGCAATGGGGTCGAAGAGGTATGGGGTAGGTTTAAAAATGTAGTGTTACAGTGTTCAGCAGAAGTTTGTGGTTACAGGAAAATGGGTGCGGGAGGGAAGAGGAGCGATTGGTGGAATGATGATGTGAAGAGAGTAGTAAGGGTGAAAAAGTTAGCATATGAGAAGTTTTTACAAAGAAGAAGTGATGCAAGGAGGGAAGAGTATATGGAGAAAAAGAGAGAGGTTAAGAGAGTGGTGAAGCAATGTAAAAAGAGAGCAAATGAGAGAGTGGGTGAGATGTTATCAACAAATTTTGTTGAAAATAAGAAAAAGTTTTGGAGTGAGATTAACAAGTTAAGAAAGCCTAGAGAACAAATGGATTTGTCAGTTAAAAATAGGAGAGGAGAGTTATTAAATGGAGAGTTAGAGGTATTGGGAAGATGGAGGGAATATTTTGAGGAATTGCTAAATGTTGATGAAGAGAGGGAAGCTGTGATTTCGTGTATAGGGCAAGGAGGAACAACATCTTGTAGGAGTGAGGAAGAGCCAGTTGTGAGTGTGGGGGAAGTTCGTGAGGCAGTAGGTAAAATGAAAGGGGGTAAGGCAGCCGGGATTGATGGGATAAAGATAGAAATGTTAAAAGCAGGTGGGGATATAGTTTTGGAGTGGTTGGTGCAATTATTTAATAAATGTATGGAAGAGGGTAAGGTACCTATGGATTGGCAGAGAGCATGCATAGTTCCTTTGTATAAAGGCAAAGGGGATAAAAGAGAGTGCAAAAATTATAGGGGGATAAGTCTGTTGAGTATACCTGGCAAAGTGTATGGTAGAGTTATTATTGAAAGAATTAAGAGTAAGACGGAGAATAGGATAGCAGATGAACAAGGAGGCTTTAGGAAAGGAAGGGGGTGTGTGGACCAGGTGTTTACAGTGAAACATATAAGTGAACAGTATTTAGATAAGGCTAAAGAGGTCTTTGTGGCATTTATGGATTTGGAAAAGGCGTATGACAGGGTGGATAGGGGGGCAATGTGGCAGATGTTGCAGGTGTATGGTGTAGGAGGTAGGTTACTGAAAGCTGTGAAGAGTTTCTACGAGGATAGTGAGGCTCAAGTTAGAGTATGTAGGAAAGAAGGAAATTATTTCCCAGTAAAAGTAGGCCTTAGACAAGGATGTGTGATGTCACCGTGGTTGTTTAATATATTTATAGATGGGGTTGTAAGAGAAGTAAATGCGAGGGTCTTCGCAAGAGGCGTGGAGTTAAAAGATAAAGAATCACACATAAAGTGAGAGTTGTCACAGTTGCTCTTTGCTGATGACACTGTACTCTTGGGAGATTCTGAAGAGAAGTTGCAGAGATTGGTGGATGAATTTGGTAGGGTGTGCAAAAGAAGAAAATTGAAAGTGAATACAGGAAAGAGTAAGGTTATGAGGATAACAAAAAGATTAGGTGATGAAAGATTGGATATCAGATTGGAGGGAGAGAGTATGGAGGAGGTGAATGTATTCAGATATTTGGGAGTGGACGTGTCAGCGGATGGGTCTATGAAAGATGAGGTGAATCATAGAATTGATGAGGGGAAAAGGGTGAGTGGTGCACTTAGGAGTCTGTGGAGACAAAGAACTTTGTCCTTGGAGGCAAAGAGGGGAATGTATGAGAGTATAGTTTTACCAACGCTCTTATATGGGTGTGAAGCATGGGTGATGAATGTTGCAGCGAGGAGAAGGCTGGAGGCAGTGGAGATGTCATGTCTGAGAGCAATGTGTGGTGTGAATATAATGCAGAGAATTCGTAGTTTGGAAGTTAGGAGGAGGTGCGGGATTACCAAAACTGTTGTCCAGAGGGCTGAGGAAGGGTTGTTGAGGTGGTTCGGACATGTGGAGAGAATGGAGTGAAACAGAATGACTTCAAGAGTGTATCAGTCTGTAGTAGAAGGAAGGCGGGGTAGGGGTCGGCCTAGGAAAGGTTGGAGGGAGGCGGTAAAGGAGGTTTTGTGTGCGAGGGGCTTGGACTTCCAGCAGGCATGCGTGAGCGTGTTTGATAGGAGTGAATGGAGACAAATGGTTTTTAATACTTGACGTGTTGTTGGAGTGTGAGCAAAGTAACATTTATGAAGGGGTTCAGGGAAACCGGCAGGCCGGACTTGAGTCCTGGAGATGGGAAGTACAGTGCCTGCACTCTGAAGGAGGGGTGTTAATGTTGCAGTTTAAAAACTGTAGTGTAAAGCACCCTTCTGGCAAGACAGTGATGGAGTGAATGATGGTGAAAGTTTTTCTTTTTCGGGCCACCCTGCCTTGGTGGGAATCGGCCAGTGTCATAATAATAATAATAATAATAATAATAATAATATATATGTATGTATATATACATATATATATATATATATATATATATATATATATATATATATATATATATATATATATATATATATATATATATATTATATATATAAATATATATATATAAATATATATATATATATATATATATATATATATATATATATATATATATATATATATATATATATATATATATATATATATATATATATATATATATATATATATATATATATATATGCAATAAGATCACAGTAAACAGGTGATTTTAAAATATGCAAAACAACCACTCTGAAAGAAAAGAGAAATTCCAAGCGCTTTCGTGACTACTCACATTATCAAGGAACTAATGTGAGTAGTCACGAAAGCGCTTGGAATTTCTCTTTTCTTTCAGAGTGGTTGTTTTGCATATTTTAAAATCACCTGTTTACTGTGATCTTATTGCATATATATATATATATATATATATATATATATATATATATATATATATATATATATATATATATATATATATATATATATATATATATATATACATTATATATATATATATATATATATATATATATATATATATATATATATATATATATATACATTGGAAGGTACACACCTTTCAGTGTATATATACAGAGGTACACACCTTTCAGTGTATATATACAGAGGTACACACCTTTCAGTGTATATATACAGAGGTACACACCTTTCAGTGTATATATACAGAGGTACACACCTTTCAGTGTATATATACAGAGGTACACACCTTTCAGTGTATATAAACAGAGATACACACCTTACAGTGTATATACACAGAGATACACACCTTTCATTATACATACACTGAAATATACACATTTCTCCAACATTCATCCGCCAGCAACCACCAACATTCATGCACCAACAACCCCCCACCAATCACCAACATTCCACCAACATTCACCCCAACACTGCCGACGAGTTAGACCAACAAAATTAGTCTTAAGTGCCCATTTATCTTAGCCTTTAAGGCCTCATTTATTCGAGGTTATAAGTCAAGATTTACTGGTGGGATTAATGTGTGCATGTATTACGTGTACACATGTGTCTCCGGCTGCCATGTGTCTTGTGTCTCCGGCTGCCATGTATCTTCCCTAGCTGCTTCCATTACTTCTCAGCTCCGGCATTTACCAAATTGAGGGCCCCCACGTTTGACACACCCGAGGTACTAAGGGCCCAGTGGTACATTGTTACTTTCTCGACACAGAGGACCTAAGTTCGAATTGTTTTTGAGGTGGGTAAACTTACCTCCTTCTCCGGTTCACCTAGCAGTAACTAGGTACCTGAGACTTAGTGGACTGTTGAGGGTGACATCTCAGGAAGAACAAAGAAAATAAACCAGATTGCTTGATTTATAATTCGTATTTACACGTCTGGTCAGAGATGCATAGATACTACAGTGAATGTGACCTGACCTGACTAGGTTATGGAGAGTAGGGGAATTGACTTGCCTCGCATGGGCCAGTAGGCCTGCTGCAGTGTTCCTTCTTTCTTATGTTTAGATGTCCGAGCAGTTCAAAGTGCAGGCACTGTACCTCCCACCTCCAGGACTCAAGTCCGGCTAACCGGCTTCCCTGAATCCCTTCACAAATGCTGTGTCCAAGACAAATTTAATTTACATCCAGTTTCAATATTATTATCGTTTCGGAAGTAGTATTACCCATCTTCAAAATAAAAAAAGAATCAATAAGAGTAGTACACAATTAAAATTAAAATAAATGGAATTAAAAATATTAATTAACACTATTGTATAAAGTAATAATGGAAGTGTATTTACACAGATCAAAACTGATTAACACGAATGAAACTATCCAAGAGTATTATTATTATTATTATTAAATATTAGCCGGCATTCTCCCTGCTCGGGCTTTTTCCAAGTGGTGGCCCGGCCTTGGCTCCCTCTTTAGGCAGTGTCTGAGACCTAAGTCTCCCATGGGAGGAGGTAAAAAGTACCTCCTCATCTTTGGGACCAACTGTCCCCAGGCCTAGCCACAAGCTAGGCCTCTCTGGTCTGCCATCCCCACCACAAGGGGGCTAATGGGAATGACAGTTTTGTGAGCTGTAAGCTCGAGCTCAGGCACCTACCCTACCCTAGAAGGGCTGGGCATGGTGTCAGGCACCTACCCTACCCTAGAAGGGCTGGGCATGGTGTCAGGCACCTACCCTACCCTAGAAGGGCTGGGCATGGTGTCAGGCACCTACCCTACCCTAGAAGGGCTGGGCATGGTGTCAGGCACCTACCCTACCCTAGAAGGGCTGGGCATGGTGTCAGGCACCTACCCTACCCTAGAAGGGCTAGGCATGGTGTCAGGCACCTACCCTACCCTAGAAGGGCTGGGCATGGTGTCAGGCACCTACCCTACCCTAGAAGGGCTAGGCATGGTGTCAGGCACCTACCCTACCCTAGAAGGGCTAGGCATGGTGTCAGGCACCTACCCTACCCTAGAAGGGCTAGGCATGGTGTCAGGCACCTACCCTACCCTAGAAGGGCTAGGCATGGTGTCAGGCACCTACCCTACCCTAGAAGGGCTAGGCATGGTGTCAGGCACCTACCCTACCCTAGAAGGGCTAGGCATGGTGTCAGGCACCTACCCTACCCTAGAAGGGCTAGGCATGGTGTCAGGCACCTACCCTACCCTAGAAGGGCTAGGCATGGTGTCAGGCACCTACCCTACCCTAGAAGGGCTAGGCATGGTGTCAGGCACCTACCCTACCCTAGAAGGGCTAGGCATGGTGTCATGCACCTTCCCTACCCTAGAAGGGCTAGGCATGGTGTCAGGCACCTACCCTACCCTAGAAGGGCTAGGCATGGTGTCAGGCACCTACCCTACCCTAGAAGGGCTAGGCATGGTGTCATGCACCTTCCCTACCCTAGAAGGGCTAGGCATGGTGTCAGGCACCTACCCTACCCTAGAAGGGCTAGGCATGGTGTCAGGCACCTACCCTACCCTAGAAGGGCTAGGCATGGTGTCAGGCACCTTCCCTACCCTAGAAGGGCTAGGCATGGTGTCAGGCACCTTCCCTACCCTAGAAGGGCTAGGCATGGTGTCAGGCACCTACCCTACCCTAGAAGGGCTAGGCATGGTGTCAGGCACCTTCCCTACCCTAGAAGGGCTAGGCATGGTGTCAGGCACCTACCCTACCCTAGAAGGGCTAGGCATGGTGTCAGGCACCTACCCTACCCTAGAAGGGCTAGGCATGGTGTCATGCACCTTCCCTACCCTAGAAGGGCTAGGCATGGTGTCAGGCACCTACCCTACCCTAGAAGGGCTAGGCATGGTGTCAGGCACCTTCCCTACCCTAGAAGGGCTAGGCATGGTGTCAGGCACCTTCCCTACCCTAGAAGGGCTAGGCATGGTGTCAGGCACCTTCCCTACCCTAGAAGGGCTAGGCATGGTGTCAGGCACCTTCCCTACCCTAGAAGGGCTAGGCATGGTGTCAGGCACCTACCCTACCCTAGAAGGGCTAGGCATGGTGTCAGGCACCTACCCTACCCTAGAAGGGCTAGGCATGGTGTCATGCACCTTCCCTACCCTAGAAGGGCTAGGCATGGTGTCAGGCACCTACCCTACCCTAGAAGGGCTAGGCATGGTGTCAGGCACCTTCCCTACCCTAGAAGGGCTAGGCATGGTGTCAGGCACCTTCCCTACCCTAGAAGGGCTAGGCATGGTGTCAGGCACCTTCCCTACCCTAGAAGGGCTAGGCATGGTGTCAGGCACCTTCCCTACCCTAGAAGGGCTAGGCATGGTGTCAGGCACCTACCCTACCCTAGAAGGGCTGGGCATGGTGTCAGGCACCTACCCTAGAAGGGCTGGGCATGGTGTCAGGCACCTACCCTGGAAGGGCTGGGCATGGTGTCAGGCACCTTCCCTACCCTAGAAGGGCTGGGCATGGTGTCAGGCACCTACCCTACCCTAGAGGGGCTGGGCATGGTGTCAGGCACCTACCCTAGAAGAGCTGGGCATCGTGTCAGGCACCTACCCTACTCTAGAAGGGCTGGGCATGGTGTCAGGCACCTATCCTACCCTAGAGGGGCTGGGCATGGTGTCAGGCACCTACCCTAGAAGGGCTGGGCATGGTGTCAGGCACCTACCCTACCCTAGAAGAGCTGAGCATGGTGTCAGGCACCTACCCTACCCTAGAAGGGCTGGGCATGGTGTCAGGCACCTACGCTACCCTAGAAAGGCTGGGCATGGGGTCAGGCACCTTCCTTACCCTAGAAGGGCTGGGCATGGTGTCAGGCACCTACCCTAGAAGAGCTGGGCATGGTGTCAGGTACCTACCCTACTCTAGAAGGGCTGGGCATGGTGTCAGGCACTTACTCTACTCTAGAAGGGCTGGGCATGGTGTCAGGCACCTACCCTACCCTAGAGGGGCTGGGCATGGTGTCAGGCACCTACCCTAGAAGGGCTGGGCATGGTGTCAGGCACCTACCCTACCCTAGAAGGGCTGGGCATGGTGTCAGGCACCTACCCTTCCCTAGAAGGGCTGGGCATGGTGTCGATCATCCAAGAGTTAGTTAAAGATTCGCCGGTATTCTCCCGGCCCGGGCCTTTTCCAAGTGGTGGCCCGGCCTTGGCTACCTCTTTAGGGAGTGTCTGAGACCTAAGTCTCCCATGGGAGGAGGCACAAGTACCTCCTCATCTTTGGGACCAACTGTCCCCAGGCCTAGCCACAAGCTAGGCCTCTCTGGTCTGCCATCCCCGCCCCAAGGGAGCAAATGGGAATGACAGTCTTATGAGCTAAAGGCTCGGGCTCAGGCACCTACCCTACCCTAGAAGGGTTAGGCATGGTGTCGATCCATCCAAGAGTAACATTTCTAAAACCTAATTAAATGTTTCCATGGATAAAATAAACAAAGAGTAAATTTATGTAAAATTTCTTTAAAATACAAACTGAACATTTTTACAGTTACAAAGACATACAAAAATTTTCTAAGGAATTTTTTTTTTTGAAGATTATATTATTAATAATATAGTTGAGTAACTATATTAATAATAATATAACGAAATAAATGTATTTCATTGTGTTTGTTTATTATTAAATTATTGTAAAGTTGTCTAAATATATATTTAGTTGGATTAGGTTAAATTAAATTACGCTTCTTAAAATAATGTTAGGTTAGTTTTCTAAGTTTCTCTTGGCACAAAATTATTAATTTTTACATTAATGTAAATGAAATATGTATCTCTAAACGTATAAGAGAAAATTTTAGAAAAGGTTTAATTTTAAATAAGTTCTTGCTAATTAACCAGTTTTTACCTACTCGGCACGACATATATATATACACACACACACACATATATATATATATATATATATATATATATATATATATATATATATATATATATATATATATAGATAGATAGATAGATAGATAGTTCTTGTTCTCCTTAATTTTCTTATCTCCATGGTGAAGTGGAAAAGAATCTTTCCTCCGTAAGCCATGCACGTCGTAACTAAAATGCCGGGAGCAATGGGCTAGTAACCCCTTCTACTGTATAAATTACTGTACTAAGAAATAGAAGAAGAAAAGCTTTATAAAGCTGAGAAGCTTGAATGTACGAGGATGTAGTGCGGATGATAAGAAAGAGATGAATGACAATGTTATGAATGAAAAAAGTTGGATATCCTGCCCTAAGCGAAACAAAGCTGAAAGGGGAAGGGGAGCTTCAGTGGGGAGAAATAAGTGGGATTAAGTCAGGAGTATCTGAGAGAGTTAGAGCTAAGGAAGGAGTAGCAATAATGTTGGAGGATCAGTTATGGAGAGAGAAAAGGGAAAATAAATGTATAAATTCGAGGATTATGTGGATTAAAATAAGGGTCGGATGCGAGAGGTGGGTCAAAATAAATGTGTATACACCTGGGGAAGAGAGGAGTGTAGAGGAGAAAGAGAGATTTTAATAGATTTTAAGCGAGCGTGTTGGAACTTTTCAGCCAAGTAAGAGAGAACTGTGATAGGGGACCTAAATGCTAAAGTAGGAGAAACGTTTAGAGAGGGTGTGGTAGGTAAGTTTAGGGTGCTAGATGTAAATGATACTGGGAGCCTTTTGACTGAACTTTGTATAGAAAGAGGTTTGGTTATATATAATATATATTTTGAGGGAAAAAAAGGAAAAAATAGTATCCTAGATATGATGCAGGGCGAAATGACAGTAGTTTGTTGGACTACATATTGGTTGATAAAAAACTGTTGAGTAGACTTCAGGATGTACATATTTATAGAGGGACAACAAATATATCAGATCGCTTTTCAGTTGTAGCTACAGTGAGAGTAAAAGGTAGATGGGATACAAGAAGAATGAAATCAGCAAGTAAGAGAGAGATGAAGGTTTATAAGCTAAAGGAGGAGGCAGTTAGGGTATGATATAAACAACCACTGGATGATAGAAATTTGTGGTTACAGGAAAGTGGGTGCGGGAGGGAAGATGAGCGATTGGTGGAATGATGATGTAAAGAGAGTAGTAAGAGAGAAAAAGTTAGCATATGAGAGGTTTTTACAAAGTAGAAGTGATGCAAGAAGGAAGGAGAATATGAAGAGGAAAAAAAAGAGGTTAAAAGAGTGGTGCAGGAATGTAAAATGAGAGCAAATGAGAGAGTGGGTGAGTTGTTAACAAATTTTGTTGAAATAGGAAAAAGTTTTGGAGTGAGATTAATAAGCTGAGAAAGCCTTGTGAACGAGTGGATTTGACAGTAATAGATAAGAGAGAAGAGTTGTTAGATGAAGAGTTGGAAGTATTCAGAAGATGGAGGGAATATTTTGAGGAATTGTTAAATGTTGATGAAGATAGGGAAGTTATGATTTCGAGCATTGGGCAGGGAGGAATAATATCTTGTAGGAGTGAGGAATAGCCAGTTGTGAGTGTGGGGAAGTGCATGAGGCAGTGAGTAGAATGAAAGGGGGGTTAAAGCAGTTGGATTGATGAGATAAAGATAGAAATGTTAAAAGCAGGGGAAGGATATAGTTCTGGAATGGTTAGTTCTATTATTTACTAAATGTATTGAAGAGGGTAAGGTTTCCAGGGGCCCTTCAGAAAGCAAACATAGTCCATCTGTATAAAAGCAAAAGGGACAAAAGAGAGTGTAAAAATTATAGGGGAATAAGCCTGTTGAGAATATCTGGTAAAGTTTATGGTAGAGCAATTATTGAAAGAATTAAGAGTAAGTAGGCCTTAGACAGGGATGTGCGATGTTCCCATGGTTATTCAATATATTTATATATGGGGTTGTAAGAGAAATGAATGCAAGAGGTGTGGGATGAAAAGATAAAGAATCTAATACAAAGTGGGAGTTGTCAGAGTTGCTTTTTGCTGATGGCACTGTGCTTTTGGGAGAATCTGAAAAGGTTGGTGGACAAATTTGGGAGGATATGTAAAAGAAGGAAAATAATCGTGAACATTCGAAAAGTAAGGTGATGAGGATTACAAAAAAATTAGGCAATGAAAGATTGAATATAAGATTGGAGGGAGAGAGTGTGGAGGAAGTGAGTCTCTTCAGATACTTGGGAGTGGACTTGTCAGAAGATGGGTCTATGAAATACCATATGAACCATAGAACTGATGGGGGAAAAGGTCAGAGGTGCACTGAAGAGTCTGTGACGACAAAGAACGTTTTCCATGGAAGCATTTTTGAAGGAATTTATGTGAGTATACTCATACTAACGCTCTTATATTGGTGTGAAGCACGGGTGGTGAATGTTGCAACAAGAAGAAGGCTGGAGGTAGTGGAGATGTGTCTGAGGGCAATTTTTGGTGTGAATGTTATGTAGAGAATCCATAGCTTGGAGATTAGAAGGAGATGCGTGATTACTAAAAACATTGTCCAGAGAGCTGAGGAGGGAATGTTGAGGTGGATCGGACATTTAGAGAGGATAGGACGAAACAAAATGAATTCAAGGGCATATAAATCTGTAGTGGAAGGAAGGCGGGTTAGGGTCGTCCTAAGAAAGGTTGGAGGGAGGGGTTAAAGAAGGTTTTGTGTGAGAGGGGCTTAGACTTCCAGCAAGCGTGCATTATAGTGTTAGACAGTGTGGAGAAAAAGTTTTTTTTTTTTATCGCCTGACGTGCTGTTGGAGTGTGAGCAAAGTAACATTTCTAAAGGGATTCAGGAAAACTGGTCTTGAGTCCTGGAGGAAGGAAGTAAAGTGCCTGCACTTTGAAGGAGGGGTTTTAATGTTGCACTTTTATAACAGTAGTGTGAGCGGGCCTCTGGCAAGACAGTGGTGGAGAGAAAGATGATGAAAGTTTTTCTTTTCCTGGCCACCCTACCTTGGTGGGGAAATGGCTGATGTCCTGATGAAAAAAAAATGAAATAAATACACATATCCATTTAAAAGCATAGTGAATTAATATACTTCAATAAATCAGTAACTACCGTTGTTTACGTTGCCTCATAGACCTTAACAAACTGGTTTTGAACCAAAGGCTTGCTGTTTGTGCCCCTTTGCATACCGTTGTGTACCTTTGTTTAGCTGTCTCTGAACACTGTTGACGATTGTCAGCGCCCAGAATATACCAGCGTTTACATATATCCTCAGGTCTATATGTCTTAGTATATATCAAAATAAACATTGTTCTTCAATATTTACACAACTCCTTCAGCACAGTGTATGTTTATATCATGTATTTTGAAAATCCTCCAGTGGATCATTTGGAAAAGTGAGACTTAGAAAAACTTCTGATCGTGTAGTTCAAGTTAGGTTCAATGTTTAATAATTAAAGTTAGATTTCAAATATAATTAACTTCCTGAAAAATTAGGTGATGTAACGATTATCATTGGAAAAACAAAACTTTGTATATTAGGGCACCAATCAAACAAAAAATTTGATAAGGTCGAAATCTCCAGAGGATGAGTGAGGATGTTACAGTTGTGGTGGTGGGAAGTACAGTGTCTGCACTCTGAAGGATGAGTGAGGATGTTACAGTTGTGGTGGTGGGAAGTACAGTGTCTGCACTCTGAAGGATGAGTGAGGATGTTACAGTTGTGGTGGTGGGAAGTACAGTGTCTGCACTCTGAAGGATGAGTGAGGATGTTACAGTTGTGGTGGTGGGAAGTACAGTGTCTGCACTCTGAAGGATGAGTGAGGATGTTACAGTTGTGGTGGTGGGAAGTACAGTGTCTGCACTCTAAAGGATGAGTGAGGATGTTACAGTTGGGATGGTGGGAAGTACAGTGTCTGCACTCTGAAGGATGAGTGAGGATGTTACAGTTGTGGTGGTGGGAAGTACAGTGTCTGCACTCTGAAGGATGAGTGAGGATGTTACAGTTGTGGTGGTGGGAAGTACAGTGTCTGCACTCTGAAGGATGAGTGAGGATGTTACAGTTGTGGTGGTGGGAAGTACAGTGTCTGCACTCTGAAGGATGAGTGAGGATGTTACAGTTGGGATGGTGGGAAGTACAGTGTCTGCACTCTGAAGGATGAGTGAGGATGTTACAGTTGGGATGGTGGGAACTACAGTGCCTGCACTCTGAAGGATGGGTGAGGATGTTACAGTTGTGATGGTGGGAACTACAGTGCCTGCACTCTGAAGGATGGGTGAGGATGTTACAGTTGTGATGGTGGGAAGTACAGTGCCTGCACTCTGAAGGATGAGTGAGGATGTTACAGTTGTGATGGTGGGAAGTACAGTGTCTGCACTCTGAAGGATGAGTGAGGATGTTACAGTTGTGGTGGTGGGAAGTACAGTACCTGCACTCTGAAGGATGAGTGAGGATGTTACAGTTGTGGTGGTGGGAAGTACAGTACCTGCACTCTGAAGGATGAGTGAGGATGTTACAGTTGTGGTGGTGGGAAGTACAGTACCTGCACTCTGAAGGATGAGTGAGGATGTTACAGTTGTGATGGTGGGAAGTACAGTGCCTGCACTCTGAAGGATGAGTGAGGATGTTACAGTTGTGATGGTGGGAAGTACAGTGTCTGCACTCTGAAGGATGAGTGAGGATGTTACAGTTGTGGTGGTGGGAAGTACAGTACCTGCACTCTGAAGGATGAGTGAGGATGTTACAGTTGTGGTGGTGGGAAGTACAGTACCTGCACTCTGAAGGATGAGTGAGGATGTTACAGTTGTGGTGGTGGGAAGTACAGTACCTGCACTCTGAAGGATGAGTGAGGATGTTACAGTTGTGATGGTGGGAAGTACAGTGCCTGCACTCTGAAGGATGAGTGAGGATGTTACAGTTGTGATGGTGGGAAGTACAGTGTCTGCACTCTGAAGGATGAGTGAGGATGTTACAGTTGTGGTGGTGGGAAGTACAGTACCTGCACTCTGAAGGATGAGTGAGGATGTTACAGTTGTGGTGGTGGGAAGTACAGTGCCTGCACTCTGAAGGATGAGTGAGGATGTTACAGTTGTGGTGGTGGGAAGTACAGTGTCTGCACTCTGAAGGATGAGTGAGGATGTTACAGTTGTGGTGGTGGGAAGTACAGTACCTGCACTCTGAAGGATGAGTGAGGATGTTACAGTTGTGGTGGTGGGAAGTACAGTACCTGCACTCTGAAGGATGAGTGAGGATGTTACAGTTGTGGTGGTGGGAAGTACAGTACCTGCACTCTGAAGGATGAGTGAGGATGTTACAGTTGTGATGGTGGGAAGTACAGTGCCTGCACTCTGAAGGATGAGTGAGGATGTTACAGTTGTGATGGTGGGAAGTACAGTGTCTGCACTCTGAAGGATGAGTGAGGATGTTACAGTTGTGGTGGTGGGAAGTACAGTACCTGCACTCTGAAGGATGAGTGAGGATGTTACAGTTGTGGTGGTGGGAAGTACAGTGCCTGCACTCTGAAGGATGAGTGAGGATGTTACAGTTGTGGTGGTGGGAAGTACAGTACCTGCACTCTGAAGGATGAGTGAGGATGTTACAGTTGTGGTGGTGGGAAGTACAGTACCTGCACTCTGAAGGATGAGTGAGGATGTTACAGTTGTGATGGTGGGAAGTACAGTGTCTGCACTCTGAAGGATGAGTGAGGATGTTACAGTTGTGGTGGTGGGAAGTACAGTACCTGCACTCTGAAGGATGAGTGAGGATGTTACAGTTGTGGTGGTGGGAAGTACAGTGCCTGCACTCTGAAGGATGAGTGAGGATGTTACAGTTGTGATGGTGGGAAGTACAGTGCCTGCACTCTGAAAGATGAGTGAGGATGTTACAGTTGTGGTGGTGGGAAGTACAGTGCCTGCACTCTGAAGGATGAGTGAGGATGTTACAGTTGTGGTGGTGGGAAGTACAGTACCTGCACTCTGAAGGATGAGTGAGGATGTTACAGTTGGGATGGTGGGAACTACAGTGCCTGCACTCTGAAGGATGGGTGAGGATGTTACAGTTGTGATGGTGGGAAGTACAGTGCCTGCACTCTGAAGGATGAGTGAGGATGTTACAGTTGTGGTGGTGGGAAGTACAGTGCCTGCACTCTGAAGGATGAGTGAGGATGTTACAGTTGTGGTGGTGGGAAGTACAGTGTCTGCACTCTGAAGGATGAGTGAGGATGTTACAGTTGTGGTGGTGGGAAGTACAGTGCCTGCACTCTGAAGGATGAGTGAGGATGTTACAGTTGTGGTGGTGGGAAGTACAGTGCCTGCACTCTGAAGGATGAGTGAGGATGTTACAGTTGTGGTGGTGGGAAGTACAGTGCCTGCACTCTGAAGGATGAGTGAGGATGTTACAGTTGTGGTGGTGGGAAGAACAGTGCCTGCACTCTGAAGGATGAGTGAGGATGTTACAGTTGTGGTGGTGGGAAGTACAGTGCCTGCACTCTGAAGGATGAGTGAGGATGTTACAGTTGTGATGGTGGGAAGTACAGTGTCTGCACTCTGAAGGATGAGTGAGGATGTTACAGTTGTGGTGGTGGGAAGTACAGTGCCTGCACTCTGAAGGATGAGTGAGGATGTTACAGTTGTGGTGGTGGGAAGTACAGTGCCTGCACTCTGAAGGATGAGTGAGGATGTTACAGTTGTGATGGTTGGAAGTACAGTGTCTGCACTCTGAAGGATGAGTGAGGATGTTACAGTTGTGGTGGTGGGAAGTACAGTGCCTGCACTCTGAAGGATGAGTGAGGATGTTACAGTTGTGGTGGTGGGAAGTACAGTGCCTGCACTCTGAAGGATGAGTGAGGATGTTACAGTTGTGGTGGTGGGAAGTACAGTGCCTGCACTCTGAAGGATGAGTGAGGATGTTACAGTTGGGATGGTGGGAAGTACAGTGCCTGCACTCTGAAGGATGAGTGAGGATGTTACAGTTGTGGTGGTGGGAAGTACAGTGCCTGCACTCTGAAGGATGAGTGAGGATGTTACAGTTGTGATGGTGGGAAGCTTAGTGCCTGCACTCTGAAGGATGAGTGAGGATGTTACAGTTGTGGTGGTGGGAAGCTTAGTGCCTGCACTCTGAAGGATGAGTGAGGATGTTACAGTTGTGATGGTGGGAAGCTTAGTGCCTGCACTCTGAAGGATGAGTGAGGATGTTACAGTTGTGGTGGTGGGAAGCTTAGTGCCTGCACTCTGAAGGATGAGTGAGGATGTTACAGTTGTGATGGTGGGAAGCTTAGTGCCTGCACTCTGAAGGATGAGTGAGGATGTTACAGTTGTGATGGTGGGAAGTACACTTCCTGCACTCTGAAGGATGAGTGAGGATGTTACAGTTGTGATGGTGGGAAGTACACTTCCTGCACTCTGAAGGATGAGTGAGGATGTTACAGTTGTGATGGTGGGAAGTACAGTGTCTGCCCTCTGAAGGATGAGTGAGGATGTTACAGTTGTGGTTGTGGGAAGTACAGTGCCTGCACTCAGAAGGATGCGTGAGGATGTTACAGTTGTGATGGTGGGAAGTACAGTGCCTGCACTCTGAAGGATGAATGAGGATGTTACAGTTGTGATGGTGGGAAGTACACTTCCTGCACTCTGAAGGATGAGTGAGGATGTTACAGTTGTGATGGTGGGAAGTACACTTCCTGCACTCTGAAGGATGAGTGAGGATGTTACAGTTGTGATGGTGGGAAGTACAGTGTCTGCACTCTGAAGGATGAGTGAGGATGTTACAGTTGTGGTTGTGGGAAGTACAGTGCCTGCACTCAGAAGGATGCGTGAGGATGTTACAGTTGTGATGGTGGGAAGTACAGTGCCTGCACTCTGAAGGATGAATGAGGATGTTACAGTTGTGATGGTGGGAAGTACAGTGCCTACACTCTGAAGGATGAATGAGGATGTTACAGTTGTGATGGTGGGAAGTACAGTGCTTGCACTCTGTAGGATGAATGAGGATGTTACAGTTGTGGTGGTGGGAAGTACAGTGCCTGCACTCTGAAGGATGAATGAGGATGTTACAGTTGTGATGGTGGGAAGTACAGTGCCTGCACTCAGAAGGATGGGTGAGGATGTTACAGTTGTGATGGTGGGAAGTACAGTGCCTGCACTCAGAAGGATGGGTGAGGATGTTACAGTTGTGATGGTGGGAAGTACAGTGCCTGCACTCAGAAGGATGGGTGAGGATGTTACAGTTGTGGCTGTGGGAACCATTGTGACAGCGCTCTGTAGGATAGCTGAGGATGTTGCGGTACAGAGGATCATCTGAACTGTGATGTCAGCACACTTATAGGAAGATAGCGCTTTAAATGAATTACGAGGGAAGGGTTTCGTTAATCTCTGCCACCTTATCTATTGGGAGACTACCGACGTGCTATAACAGCCAGAAATAATAGCAATAATAACAACAATAATAATAATAATAATAATAATAATAATAATAATAATAATAATAATAATAATAATAATAATAATAATAATAATAATAATAATAATGATAATGTATGGTGGTTTTAATAACAATGAGGAGGAATCGGATAGCTTATCTCCCCTACGTAATGCTCACCTTTCTGTCTCCTGTTCCGTAAACTATCCTTGTATTCAACAAACCTGCCTTCAGGTTTCCCAAGTACTATATCATAAACTCATTTTGCTTACCTTTGCATGACTGGCTCTATGAAAGCCTTCCATAATCCCCGGTATAATGAAGCTATCATTTTTAGACTGCGTGGCATATTCTGGCCAATCTCCGTAGTCAAGAAAATACTCCAGCCACGGAACACGGGTTACTTTGGGGAGAAAATTTGGCTCCTTGTAGAGCTTGACCAAGTCATGCTCTGTTATGTGTGAAGCTTTATCTAGTCATAATTTGCTGTTTGTAGAGCTTTATCTAGTTATCTTTTGCTCTGTGGGGAGCTTTTTGTAGTTATGATTTGCTCTGTGTGGAGCTTCGTTATAAATATGATTCGCTTTGCGTGGAACTTTATCTAGTCATGCTCTGCTCTATGTGGAGCTTTATTTAGTCATGCTTTGCTCCATGTGGAGCTTTATCTAGCCATGCTTTGCTCTGTTTAGAGCTGTATCAAGACATGCTTTGCTCTGTGTGGAGCTTTATATAAACATGATTCGCTCTGTGTGGAGCTATATCTAGCCATGCTTTGCTCTGTGTAGAGCTTTATCTAGTCATAATTTGCTGTTTGTAGAGCTTTATCTAGTCATATTTTGCTCTGTGTGGAGCTTTATTTAGTCATGCTTTGCTCTGTGCGGAGCTCTATCAAGTTATAATTTGACAGTGATGATCTGTATACAGATCATCACAGAGAGTAGTCGTCAACAGAGTAAAGTCCGAGGCAGCTACGGTGAAAAGCTCTGTTCCACAAGGCACAGTACTCGCTCCCATCTTGTTCCTCATCCTCATATCCGACATAGACAAGGATGTCAGCCACAGCACCGTGTCTTCCTTTGCAGATGACACCCGAATCTGCATGACAGTGTCTTCCATTGCAGACACTGCAAAGCTCCAGGCAGACATCAACCATATCTTTCAGTGGGCTGCAGAAAACAATATGAAGTTCAACGATGAGAAATTTCAATTACTCAGATATGGTAAACATGAGGAAATTAAATCTTCATCAGAGTACAAAACAAATTCTGGCCACAAAATAGAGCGAAACACCAACGTCAAAGACCTGGGAGTGATCATGTCGGAGGATCTCACCTTCAAGGACCATAACATTGTATCAATCGCATCTGCTAGGAAAATGACAGGATGGATAATGAGAACCTTCAAAACTAGGGAGGCCAAGCCCATGATGACACTCTTCAGGTCACTTGTTCTATCTAGGCTGGAATATTGCTGCACACTAACAGCACCTTTCAAGGCAGGTGAAATTGCCGACCTAGAAAATGTACAGAGAACTTTCACGGCGCGCATAACGGAGATAAAACACCTCAATTATTGGGAGCGCTTGAGGTTCCTAAACCTGTATTCCCTGGAACGCAGGAGGGAGAGATACATGATTATATACACCTGGAAAATCCTAGAGGGACTAGTACCGAACTTGCACACGAAAATCACTCACTACGAAAGCAAAAGACTTGGCAGACGATGCACCATCCCCCCAATGAAAAGCAGGGGTGTCACTAGCACGTTAAGAGACCATACAATAAGTGTCAGGGGCCCGAGACTGTTCAACTGCCTCCCAGCACACATAAGGGGGATTACCAACAGACCCCTGGCAGTCTTCAAGCTGGCACTGGACAAGCACCTAAAGTCAGTTCCGGATCAGCCGGGCTGTGGCTCGTACGTTGGTTTGCGTGCAGCCAGCAGCAACAGCCTGGTTGATCAGGCTCTGATCCACCAGGAGGCCTGGTCACAGACCGGGCCGCGGGGGCGTTGACCCCCGGAACTCTCTCCAGGTAAACTCCAGGTAATTATTATTATTATTATTATTATTATTATTATTATTATTATTATTATTATTATTATTATTATTATTATTATTATATTTCCTGCAGTGGAACACAAGTTCAACTATTATGCCTCTCACTTGAGCGAAGGTCAGGTATCTACTCACTTATCTACTGCTCTGCTGCACTAGATGTGTCTACTCCACGTATCTACTCCCTCATCTACTCGAGGATGACAGGTTCGCTATTCCTTGTCATCAGATGCACGTCGAGACTGTTTGAGTCAATTAAGAGACCTGGCTTTGATGATCTGATCGTTGTAGGGAATTGGAGGATCGAAACCGCAGGAGAACCACGTCAGACTGCAGTGTAAAACCCTGATTTGAGAATATAGGAACAAAATTCAATATTTTTTTTTTTTTTTGGGGGGGGGGGAGGGGGTATAGGGGTTAAGAGAAGTTGAAAGATATACATAAACACACACACACACACACACACACACACATACACACACACACACACACACACACACACACACACATACACACACAGGCCTCAAAGGCGGTGTGTGTGCCATTAACAGCAATCTTCAACACATCCATCGAAACAGGGCGACTACCTGAGGCAGTTGCCCTGTTTCGACAGCAAATGTAGTCCCAGTTTTTAAGAAAGTAGAGAGACACGTAGCATTAAACTACAGACCAGTGTCATTGACATGTATAGTATGCAAAGCCATGGAGAAGGTTATCAAAAGAGTGGTCGAGCACCTAGAAATGAATGAACTTATCGACAACAGCCTACACGGTTTCAGGGACGGGAAATCCTGTGTCACAAACCTACTGGAGTTCTATGACAGGGTGACAGCAGTAAGACAAGAGAGAGAGAGAGAGAGAGAGAGAGAGGTAGATTGCATTTTCTTGGACTGTAAGACGGCATTTGACACAGTTCCACAGAAGAGATTAGTGCAAAATTTGGAGGACCAGGAAGGTATAACAGGGAAGGCACTGCAATCGATCAGAGAATACCTGGCAGGAAGGTAACAGCGAGTTATGGTACGTGGCGAGGTGTCAGAATGGGCGCCTGTGACGATCGGGGTTCCACAGGGGCCGGTCCTAGAACCGGTGCTGTTTCTGGTACATGTGAATGAAAAGATGGAAGGGTTAGACTCAGAAATGTCCCTGCTTTGCAAACGATGTTAAGCTAATGAGGAGAATTCAATCGGACGGGCATCAGGCAGGCTTACAAAGTGATTTGGACAGGCTGCAAGCCTCGTCCAGCAATTGGCTCTTAGAGTTTAAGCCCACCAAGTGCAAAATCATGAAGATCGGGGAAGGACAAAGAAGACTACAGACAGATTACAGTCTAGGGGACCAAAACTCTAAACATTACTCAAAGAAAAGGATCTTGGGGTGATCATAACACCGAGCATATCTGAGGCGTATGTCAACCAAATAACTGCTGCAGCGTATGGGCGACTAGCAAACCTAAGAATAGCGTTCCGACACCTTAATAAGGAATCGTTCATGACTCTGTACACTATCAACTACTCAGATATGGAAAACTTGAGGAAATTAAAACTGTGTCAGGGTTTACAACAAATTCTAACTATACAATGCGGTGAAAAAGTAATGTGAAGGACCTGGGAGTGATAATGTCAGAGAATTTCACCTTTAATTAAAGACCACAACAATGTATCTACAGCATCTGCTAGAAAAATGAGAGGATGGATAATGAGAACCTTCAAAACTAGGGACACCAAGCCCGTGACGATTCTCTTCAAATCTCTTGTTCTCTCTAGGCTGGAATACTACTGTACACTAGCTGTCCCCCTCAAGGCAGGAGAAATTGCTGACCTGGAGAGTGTACAAAGAACTTTCATGGCACACCTAAGTACGATAAAGCACCTAAATTACTGGGAACGGTTGAAGTCCCTTGATTTGTATTCCGTGGAACGCAGGCGAGAGAGATATATGATAATATACACATGGAAAATCCTAGAGGGATTAGTACCAAACTTGCACACGAAAATCATTCCCTATGAAATCAAAAGACTCGGGAGGAGGTGCAACACTGCCCCAATGAAAAGCAGAGGTGCCACGAGTACACTGAGAGACAACACAGTAAGTATCAGGGGCCAAAGACTGTTCAACTGCCTCCCAGCATACATAAGGGGGATTACTAATAGACCCCTGACTGTCTTCAAGAAGGCGCTGGACAGGCACCTAAAGTCAGTACCTGACCAGCGGGGCTGTGGTTCGTACATCAGCTTGCCAGAGACCAGCAGTAGCAGCCTGGTTGATCGGACCCTAATCCACCAAGAGACCTGATCTCAGACCGGGCCGTGGGGGCGTTGACCCCCTGAGCCCTCTCCAGGTATACTCCAGGTACACCGTGTACTTCTGACCCATACTGGAGTACGCAGTATGGGTCAAGCACGTCTAGAAATTAGAGAAGAGCAAAAGTTTGGAACGAGACTAGACATAACGACACTGGAAGACAGGAGAGAGAGTGGGGACATGATAACGATATATAAAATACTGAGAGGAATTGACAAGGTGGACAGAGTCATGATGTTCCAGAGATGTGACACAGAAACAAGGGGTCAAAACTGGAAGTTGAAAACTCAGATAAATCACAGAGATGTTAGGAAGTATTTCTTCAGTCACAGAGTTGTCAGGAAATGGAATAGTCTGGAGAGCGATGTACTGGGGGCAGGATTCATACATAGCTTTAAGAAGAGGTATGATAAGGCTCATGGAGGAAGGAGAGAGTGAACCTAGCAGCAACCAGTGAAGAGGCGGGGGACAGGAGCTATGAATCGACCCCTGCATCCACAATTGGGTAAG
This sequence comes from Cherax quadricarinatus, assembly GCF_038502225.1. NCBI lineage: Eukaryota > Metazoa > Arthropoda > Malacostraca > Decapoda > Parastacidae > Cherax > Cherax quadricarinatus. The sequence goes on from NC_091340.1 coordinate 13,856,352, forward strand.
TACAATTAGGTGAGTACGCACACACACACACACACACACACACACACACATACACACACACACACATACACACACACATACACACACACACACACACACACACACACACACACACACACACACACACACACACATACACACACACACACACACACACACACACACACACACACACACACACACACACACACACACACACACACACACACACACACACACACACACACACACACACACACACACACACACACATACACACACACACACACACACACACACACACACACACACACACACACACACACACACACACACACACACACACACACACACACATACACACACACACACATACACACACACATACACACACACATACACACACACACACACACACACACACACACACACACACACACACACACACACACACACACACACACACACACACACACACACACACACACACACACACACACACACACACACACACACACACACACACACACACACACACGCTCAAGGACTAACAGTTTTATTAATACTAACAGACAGGAGGGGCAAAAAACACAGACAAGCAAGAACAATGTATTTCCATCAGCCGGGGGAACGGTGTATCGAAGCAACCTGACCAACAGGTTCTGAAGACTGAGGAACATTGTGAGTGAGTCAAGACTGACCCGTGGCAGCCACACCTCACTAACTCTCCTCTCAACAACCTTCTGTAAATCTTCTTAAATATTAACCTAAAGCAGATACGTTTATTACCTTGGTTCTCCTCTTAACTTATTACATTACTGACTAATCTCATTTGTTTATTGAGAAAGTAGTATAGATGTTTAACTTTACTTTGTAATTGGGAAGGAATATTTAGTCATTTTTTTTTTGGGGTGCAGGAGTTTGTGGTATTTTAGATTAGCTTAGTTTTCTGGGTTTTCAGAAATAGTTTAGTGTTGTAGTTGGAGGGAGGGAGGGGAGGCCAGCAGGAATGGCTTCCTCTCGTGTGCAGCTCTGCTGCTAAATTGCCTTTGTCAACAAGTAAGGCTGTGTGCACAGTCCGTGGGGACCACACACACACACACACACACACACACACACACACACACACACACACACACACACACACACACACACACACACACACACACACACACACACACGCACGCACACATGACAAGGTTCTTAGAGCAGGGAGTGGACCAATAGCGACCAGAGATGAGGCGGGGTTAGGAGCTGTGAATCGACCCCTGCACACACAAATAGACCAGTACACACACACACAGATATAGACACAGACAGACAGACACTCACACTCACACACATACACACACACACACACACACACACACACACACACACACACACACACACACAGAGTTAAGGGGAATGTCCTATGAGGAAAGATTAAGGGAAATCGGCCTGACCACACTGGAGGACAGGAGGGTCAGGGGAGACATGATAACGACATATAAAATACTGCGTGGAATAGACAAGGTGGACAAAGACAGGATGTTCCAGGGAGGGGACACAGAAACAAGAGGCCACAATTGGAAGTTGAAGACACAAATGAGTCAGAGAGATAGTAGGAAGTATTTCTTCAGTCATAGAGTTGTAAGGCAGTGGAATAGCCTAGAAAATGACGTAGTGGAGGCAGGAACTATACACAGTTTTAAGACGAGGTTTGATAAAGCTCATGGAGCGGGGAGAGAGAGGGCCTAGTAGCAACCGGTGAAGAGGCGGGGGCCAGGAGCTAGGACTCGACCCCTGCAACCACAAATAGGTGAGTACACACACACACACACACACACACACACACAATGAGAAAGCCAGGATGAGCCCTTGGTTCACCGAAAGGTGTAGAGGTTCCAAAACCAAGTGTGCTGGAGAATGGAAGAAGTACAGAAGGCAAAGGACCCAGGAGAATAAGAAGAGAAGTCATAGAGCAAGAAATGAGTATGCTCAAATAAGAAGGGAGGCCCAAAAACAATTCGAAAATGACTTAGCAGCGAAAGCCAGATCTGACCCGAAGCTGTTGTACAGCCTCATCAAAATTAAAACAACAGTCAAGGACCAGGTAATCAGGCTAAGGAAGGAAGGAGGAGAGATCACAAGAAACGACCAAGAAGTATGTGAGGAACTCAACATGAAATTCAAAGAAGTGTTCACAGAGGAGACAGAAGGGGCTCCAGAAAGACGGAGAGGGATCTGGACAGGCTGCAGGCTTGGTCCAGAAACTCGCTCCTGGAATTCAACCCCACCATGTGCAAAGTCATGAAGATTGGAAAAGGGAAAAGAAAACCGTAGACGGAGTACAGTGGGGGGGGGCCAGAGACTACAAACTTCACTCAAGGAAAAGGATCTTGGGGTGAGCATTACACTGGGCACATCTCCTGAGGCTCACATCAATCAAATAACTGCTGCAGCATATGGGCGCCTAGCAAACCTAACAACAGCATTCCGACATTTTAATAAGGAATCGTTCAGGTCCCTGTACACTGTGTACTTTAGGCCCATATTGGAGTATGCGGCACCAGTTTGGAATCCACACCTAGCCAAGAATGTACGGAAACTAGAGAAAGTGCAAAGGTTTGCTACAAGACTAGTCCCGGAGGTAAGGGGTATGTCCTACGAGGATTAAGGGAAATCAACCTGACGACACTGCAGGACAGGAGAGATAGGGGGGCTACGATAACGACATATAAAATACTGAGAAGTATCGATAAGGCGGACAGAGACAGAATGTTCCAGAGATGGGACAAAGCAACAGTGGGTCACAGTTGGAAGTTGAGCACTCAGATGTGTCACAGAGATGTTAGGATGTATTTCTTCAGTCTGGGAAGTGATGAAGAAGAGGCAGGATCCACACATAGCTTTAAGAAGAGGTATGATGAAGCTCATGGAGCAGGAAGAGTGACCAAGTAGCCTCCAGTTTGTGTGTTAGTTACGAATTGTTGCAGCCACGGTATTGTGACTTCTCACTGAATTAACGACTGTATAAGGTACCGTCTCACCGCCATATAGCAGAAGACACAGACATGAATGTTACAGTAACATCGTTAAAGCAGTAAATATAATAACCAGAAATATAGCAGCACCAGAGCCAGGACTAAACAGCTGAGAGTATAAAATTTCAGATAAGGAGGTACTGGAGTGCTGAGAGTAAGGTGGTTCTCTGAGATATGCAAGAAACTGAAACTGTTACTGGGCTCAACAACAAGCATGTTAGAAAACCAGCGATAATTAAGAGAGCATGACGAACTGGAGAGGATATACAGTCTTTTCATCTCCTACGAGATGTGTATAAATTATTGTATGCCATGAAGCACTAAATCATGTGAGTCATTTTAGTACAAAGAGTAATGGTGGCCACAAACTGTGTCTACTGAACACACCCAAATATCTTACCAGTCTTACTGCTGGTGCTCAGTAAAAGACAGAAGAGGAAGAAACTCGAGAGGACGGAAAAAGCAGCAGAATAATCTCAGTGCTAGAGTACAGAGAAACTACCAGAGGAGCCAGACTTATTTATCATCGAATGAGGAAAACAGAAAAACAATGTGGAAGGTACACAGCAGCCAAAGGGAAAGACAGCGCCACACTTGCTTCTCCTCCAGATTAGAAGAATTATAACAACAGCTAATGAAGTAATAGATAAAGGCACATATTAAAGGATCAAGACAACTGAAGATAAAGGGCATAAAATACCAACACAGTGGACTTTATCAAGTCACAAACAAATCTGACACCTGAAAAAACGTTCCTCCACGACTGGCTTCTTCAGGGGAGAAGGTGTCGCTAGTAAATGATTTAAACTGTGAATATATGTCAGTATCTACATACTGTTGATATGTAACATACCTAGAGTATGTATTGTATTCACAAACACATCTGTTCTCCAGTCAGTATGTAGTAACACTGAGCATGATAGTGGAAACACAGGGAAGTCACAGACAGTATGTAGTAACACTGAGAATGATAGTGGAAACACAGGGAAGTCACAGTCAGTATGTAGTAACACTGAGCATGATGGTGGAAACACAGGGAAGTCACAGTCAGTATGTAGTAACACTGAGCATGATGGTAGAAACACTGAAAAGGAGAAAAAGGAGACCAAGGTGTGATTCAACACGGTGTTTACAAATGGCTCAGAGGAGTAGTAAAGAAGAATGGTAGGGAAATCAAGGTGATAGTACAGTGGCTGGAACAGTTCACAAATAACCAACACTCAGGAGAGAAACCTTATGATAGCGTTACCTTCCCTCCTGGACAATTGTCAAGTTATCTGCGGATAGATGGGAAGGGAAGTCAAGTATATCTTTCAATAACTGCAACGAGCCAAGAAGATGGTAGAGAATCATGATAAAATTTGACGCATCAAAGACATTAAAAAAGTCAAAAGCAAGCACTAAACCAGCATGGGTCATTCGGCAGGACGTCACAGACTATCACCTCGAATGCTAAGAAAAGGAATTGAAATCCTGTGCAAGCTACTCGCCCAGATATTAATAATCATTAATAAATGCCAGACGACAGTAACGTCGCAACTACCTTACTTATAATAAGAAAAAAAAATAAGAGATAAGAAGTTTTGAGTAGAAGGCAAGAGTCTTGGTGTGTGGGTGTGTACTCACCTATATGTGGTTGTAGGGGTCGAGTCATAGCTTCTGGCCCCTCTCATCACTGTTCGCTACATACCTCTTCTATGTGTGGGTCCTGTCTCCACTGCATCACTTTCCAGACTATTCTACTTCCTGATAACTCTATGACTGAAGAAATACTTCCCAACATCCCTGTGACTCATCTGAGTCTTCAGCTTCCCTTGATGCTGTGTTCCATCTCTGGAACATCCTGTCTCTGTCCACTTTGTTAATTCCTCTCAGTAGTTTGCATGTTGTCATCATGTGCCCTCCATCCCGTCCTTCCTGTTCTCCAGTGTCTTCAGGTCGAGTTCCCTTAACCTCTCCTCGTAGGACATGCCCCTTAGCTCAGGGATTAGTCTCGCTGCAAACCTTTGCACTTTCTCTAATTTCTTGACGTGTTTGACCAGGTGTGGGTTCCAAGCTGGTGCTACATACTCCAGTATGGGCCTGACGTACACGGTCTACAAAGTCCTGAACGATTCCTTATTGAGTTGTCGGAACACTATTCTTAGGTTTGCAAGGCGCCCATATGCTGCAGAAGTTATTTGGTTGATGTACACCTAAGGAGATATGCTCGGTACTATACATACTCCAAGATCCTTTTCTTTGAGTGAAGTTTTCAGTCTTTGGTCCTCTAGACTGTACTCTGTCTGCAGTCTTCTGTGTCCTTCCTCTATGTTCATGACTTTGTACTTGGTGGGGTTAAACTCCGGGAGCCAGTTACTGGACCAGGCTTGCAGCCTATCCAGATCCCTTTATAGTCCTGCCCGATACTCCTCCGATTGAATTCTCTTCATTAGCTCCACATCGTCTGCAAACAGGGACAATTTTGATTCTATCCCTTCCGTCATGTCGTTCACATACATCAAACACAGCACTGGTCCTAGGACTGACCCCTGTGGAACCCCGCTTGTCACAGGCGCCCAATTTGACACCTCACCACGTACCATGACTCGCTGTTGCATCCCTGTCAGGTATTCTCTGAGCCATCGCAATGCCTTCCCTGTTATACCTGCCTGTGTGGTTAGTTAGTTACCAGTTTGTCCTAAGCACATGTCGATTCGATTAGACACTAGGCCTGTTGTATATGCGTGTGTGTATGCGTGTGTTAGTGTGTGTGTGTTTGTGTGTGTGTGTGTGTGTGTGTGTGTGTGTGTGTGTGTGTGTGTGTGTGTGTGTGTGTGTGTGTGTGTGTGTGTGTGTGTGTGTGTGTGTGTGTGTTCACAGTCATGGTTCATCAGAGAGAGAGGTTGTAGCTCTCGTGTCTACAAGGAAGATCATGTCTGGATTACCATAAGCCGTGTTTAAACAATGGCTTATTGTTAAGCTGCGACAACACTGACTGACTGTTGCAACAGTTGCTGATTGTTGCAACACTTCTTCTACAACACTGACTGTTGCAACAGTTGCTGAATGTTAGGACACCTTTGCAGCAACAATGACTCACTGAAACAACAGTTGCTGAGTTCAGCAACACCTCTGCTACAATATTGAGTGCAGCAAGACCTCTGCTACAACACTGAGTGCAACAACACCTCTGCTACAACACTGAGTGCAGCAACACCTCTGCTACAATATTGAGTGCAGCAAGACCTCTGCTACAACACTGAGTGCAACAACACCTCTGCTACAACACTAAGTGCAGCAACACCTCTGCTACAACACTGAGTGCAGCAACACCTCTGCTACAACACTGAGTGCAGCAACACCTCTGCTACAACACTGAGTGCAGCAACACCTCTGCTACAACACTGAGTGCAGCAACACCTCTGCTACAACACTGAGTGCAGCAACACCTCTGCTACAACACCGAGTGCAGCAACACCTCTGCTACAACACTGAGTGCAGCAACACCTCTGCTACAACACCGAGTGCAGCAACACCTCTGCTACAACACTGAGTGCAGCAACACCTCTGCTACAACACCGAGTGCAGCAACACCTCTGCTACAACACTGAGTGCAGCAACACCTCTGCTACAACACTGAGTGCAGCAACACCTCTGCTACAACACTGAGTGCAGCAACACCTCTGCTACAACACCGAGTGCAGCAACACCTCTGCTACAACACCGAGTGCAGCAACACCTCTGCTACAACACTGAGTGCAGCAACACCTCTGCTACAACACCGAGTGCAGCAACACCTCTGCTACAACACTGAGTGCAGCAACACCTCTGCTACAACACCGAGTGCAGCAACACCTCTGCTACAACACTGAGTGCAGCAACACCTCTGCTACAACACTGAGTGCAGCAACACCTCTGCTACAACACTGAATGCAGCAACACCTCTGCTACAACACCGAGTGCAGCAACACCTCTGCTACAACACCGAGTGTAGCAACACCTCTGCTACAACACTGAGTGCAGCAACACCTCTGCTACAACACCGAGTGCAGCAACACCTCTGCTACAACACTGAGTGCAGCAACACCTCTGCTACAACACCGAGTGCAGCAACACCTCTGCTACAACAATGTGTGCAGCAACACCTCTGCTACAACACCGAGTGCAGCAACACCTCTGCTACAACACTGAGTGCAGCAACACCTCTGCTACAACACTGAGTGCAGCAACACCTCTGCTACAACACTGAGTGCAGCAACACCTCTGCTACAACACTGAGTGCAGCAACACCTCTGCTACAACACTGAGTGCAGCAACACCTCTGCTACAACACTGAGTGCAGCAACACCTCTGCTACAACACTGAGTGCAGCAACACCTCTGCTACAACACCGAGTGCAGCAACACCTCTGCTACAACACTGAGTGCAGCAACACCTCTGCTACAACACTGAGTGCAGCAACACCTCTGCTACAACACCGAGTGCAGCAACACCTCTGCTACAACAATGTGTGCAGCAACACCTCTGCTACAACACCGAGTGCAGCAACACCTCTGCTACAACACTGAGTGCAGCAACACCTCTGCTACAACACCGAGTGCAGCAACACCTCTGCTACAACACTGAGTGCAGCAACACCTCTGCTACAACACTGAGTGCAGCAACACCTCTGCTACAACACCGAGTGCAGCAACACCTCTGCTACAACACTGAGTGCAGCAACACCTCTGCTACAACACTGAGTGCAGCAACACCTCTGCTACAACACTGAGTGCAGCAACACCTCTGCTACAACACTGAGTGCAGCAACACCTCTGCTACAACACCGAGTGTAGCAACACCTCTGCTACAACACAGAGTGCAGCAACACCTCTGCTACAACACCGAGTGCAGCAACACCTCTGCTACAACACTGAGTGCAGCAACACCTCTGCTACAACACCGAGTGCAGCAACACCTCTGCTACAACACTGAGTGCAGCAACACCTCTGCTACAACACAGAGTGCAGCAACACCTCTGCTACAACACCGAGTGCAGCAACACCTCTGCTACAACACTGAGTGCAGCAACACCTCTGCTACAACACCGAGTGCAGCAACACCTCTGCTACAACACCGAGTGCAGCAACACCTCTGCTACAACACCGAGTGCAGCAACACCTCTGCTACAACACCGAGTGCAGCAACACCTCTGCTACAACACTGAGTGCAGCAACACCTCTGCTACAACACCGAGTGCAGCAACACCTCTGCTACAACACTGAGTGCAGCAACACCTCTGCTACAACACTGAGTGCAGCAACACCTCTGCTACTCCCACACCAACTAACTAACACCTGCACTTGTAATACACACGCACAAGAAATATCTGCTGATGTGGGTCAGTCTCAGGTCATTGTAACAAGTAATGATTCAATAGAAATACACTACACTTTCATATTTAAATGAGGTCGTAGTCCTCTTTTCCCTGGTAAGGAGAGAGGCAGTTCGATAATGGGGTTTCAAACCTACCGACTTAACGAGTATCATTAGGGCAACAAGTCACCTGTACAACACAAGTAAAGAATATTTTAATACCTGCCTTAGGAATAAGTCACATGTGCTGGCAGCAAGCGGAAGGTGGACGATGAAGAGGGGAACATGTAAGATATTTGTTGTAAACAAGAGGAGATCAAGGACGAGAACAAGGAGAACAACGAGGAGAACAATGAGGAGAACAACGAGGAGAACAACGAGGAGAACAAGGAGGAGAACAAGGAGGACAACAACGAGGAGAACAAGGACGAGAACAAGGAGGACAACAACGAGGACAACAACGAGGAGAACAACGAGGAGAACAAGGAGGAGAACAACGAGGAGAACAAGGACGAGAACAAGGAGGACAACAACGAGGAGAACAACGAGGAGAACAAGGAGGAGAACAACGAGGAGAACAACGAGGAGAACAAGGACGAGAACAAGGAGGACAACAACGAGGAGAACAACGAGGAGAACAAGGAGGAGAACAAGGAGGAGAACAACGAGGAGAACAAGGAGGAGAACAACGAGGAGAACAAGGAGGAGAACAACGAGGAGAACAAGGAGGAGAACAACGAGGACAACAACGAGGAGAACAACGAGGAGAACAGGGAGAAGAACAAGGAGGAGAACAAGAAGAAAAACAAGGAGGAGAACAAGGCGGAGAAAAAGGAAGAGAACAAGGAGAAGAACAAGGAGAAGAACAAGGAGGAGAACAAGGAAGAGAACAAGGAGAAGAACAAGGAGGAGAATAAGGAAAAGAACAAGGAGGAGAACAAGGAGGAGAACAATGGGGAGAAGAAGGAGAAGAAGGAGGAGTTCAAGGGCGAGAAGAACGAGGAGAACAAGGAGAAGAACAAGGAGAAGAAAAAGGAGGAGATCAAGGAGGAGAACAAGGAGGAGAACAAGGAGGAGCTCAAAGAGGAAAACAAGGAGGAGAACAGGGAGGAGAACAAGGAGGAGATCAGAAGGGGAACAGGAAGAACAAGCAGGAGAACAAGGAGGAGAACAAGGAAGAGAACAAGGAGAAGAACAAGGAAGAGAACAAGGAGGAGAACAAGGAGGAGAACAAGGAGGAGAACAAGGAGATCAATTAGAAGAACAAGGAGGAGAACAAGGAAGAGAACAAGGAGAAGAACAAGGAGGAGAATAAGGAGAAGAAAAAGGAGGAGATCAAGGAGGAGAACAATGGGGAGAAGAAGGAGAAGAAGGAGGAGTTCAAGGGCGAGAAGAACGAGGAGAACAAGGAGAAGAACAAGGAGAAGAAAAAGGAGGAGATCAATTAGGAGAACAAGGAGGAGAACAAGGAGAAGAACAAGGAGGAGATCAAAGAGGAGAACAAGGAGGAAAACAAGGAGAAGAAGGAGGAGATGAAGGAGGAGAACAAGGAGGAGAACAAGGAGAAGAACAAGGAGAAGAACAAGGAGGAGATCAAGGAGGAGAACAAGGAGGATAACAAGGAGAATAGGAATGAAAAGAACAAGGAGGAGATCAAGGAGGAGAACAAGGAGGAAAACAAGGATGAGATCAAGGAGGAGAACAAGGAGGAGAACAAGAAGGAGAAAAAGGAGGAGAACAAGGAGGAGAACAAGGAGGAGAACAAGGAGAAGAACAAGGAAGAGGACAAGGAAGAGAACAAGGAGGAGAACAAGGAGAAGAACAAGGAAGAGAACAAGGAGGTGAACAAGGAAGACAACAAGGAGGAGAACAAGGAGAAGAACAAGGAAGAGAAGAAGGTGGAGAACAAGGATGAGAACAAGGAGGTGAACAAGGAGAAGAACAGGGAGGAGATCAAAGAGGAGAACAAGGAGGTAACCAAGGAGGAGAATAACGAGAACAAGGAGGAGATCAATGAGGAGAACAAGGAGAAGAACGAGAAGAACAAGGAGGAGAACAAGGAGAAGAACAAGGAGGAGATCAAAGAGGGGAGCAAGGAGAACTAGGAGGAGAACAATGAGGAGATCAAGAAGGAGAACAAGGAGGAGAACAAGGAAGAGAACAAGGAGGAGAACAAGGAAAAAAACAAGGAGGAGAACAAGGAGAAGAACAAGGAGGAGATCAAGGAGGTGAACAAGGAGGAGAACAAGGAGGAGATCAAGGAGAAGAACAAGGAGGAGATCAAGGAGGAGAACAAGGAGAAGAACAAGGAGGAAAATAAGGAAAAGAAGAAGGAGATCAAGGAGGAGAAGAAGGAGGATAACAAGGACAAGAACAAGGAGAAGAACAAGGAGGAGATAAAGGAGAAGAACAAGGAGGAAAACAAGGCGGGTCGCAATGAGAAGAACAAGGAGGAGATGTAGGAGGAGAACAAGGAGGAGATCAAGGAGGAGAACAAGGAGAACAAAGAGGAGAACAAGGAGGAGAACAATTAGGAGAATAAGGAGAAGAACAAGGAAGAGAACAAGGAAGAGAACAAGGAGGAGAACAATGAAAAGAAAAAGGAGAACAAGGAGGAGAACAAGGAGAAGAACAAGGTGGAGATCAAGGAGGATAACAAGGAAGTGAACAAGGAGGAGTACAAGGAGAAGAACAAGGAGAAGTTCAATGAGGAGAACAAGGAGGAAAACAAGGAGGAGAACGAGAAGAACAAGGAGGAGAACAAGGAGAACAACAAGGAGGAGAACGAGAAGAACAAGGAGGAGAACAAGGAGATCAAAAAGGAGGAGATCAAGGAGGGGAACAAAAAGGAGAACAAGGAGGAGAACAAGGAGGAGAACAAGGAGGAGAACAAGGAGAAGAAAAAGTAGGAGATCAAGGAGGAGAACAAGGAGGAGAACAAGGAGTAGATCAAGGAGAAGAACAAGGAGGAGATCAAGGAGGAGAACAAGGAGGATAACAAGGAGGTGAACAAGGAGGAGAACAAGGAGGAGAACAAGGAGGAGAACAAGGAGGAGAACAAGGAGGAGAACAAGGAGGAGAACAAGGAGAAGAACAAGGTGGAGAATAAGGAAAAGAACAAGGAGGAGAGCAAGAATAACAAGGAGGAGAACAAAGAGGAGAACAAAAAGGAGAACAAGAAGGAGATCAAGGAGAAGAACAAGGAGGAGATCAAGGAGGAGAACAAGGAGGACAACAACGAGGAGAACAAGGAGGAGAACAAGGAGGAGATCAAGGAGGAGAACAAGGAGGAGAACAAGGAGAAGAACAAGGGGAACAAGGAGGAGAACAAAGAGGAGAACAAAAAGGAGAACAAGAAGGAGATCAAGGAGAAGAACAAGGAGGAGATCAAGGAGGAGAACAAGGAGGACAACAACGAGGAGAACAAGGAGGAGAACAAGGAGGAGAACAACGAGAACAGGGAGAAGAACAAGGAGGAAAAAAGAGAAGAACAAGGAGGAGAACAAGGAGGAGAACAAGGAAGAGAACAACGAGGAGAACAACGAGGTCAACAACGAGGACAACAACGAGGGCAAAAACGAGGAGAACAACGAGGACAACAACGAGGAGAACAAGGAGGAGAACAAGGAGGAGAACAAGGAGGAGAACAACGAGAAGAACAAGGAGGAGAACAACGAGGAGAACAACGAGGAGAACAACGAGGAGAACAACGAGGAGAACAACGAGGAGAACAACGAGGACAACAACGAGGACAACAACGAGGACAACAACGAGGAGAAAAACGAGGAGAACAACGAGGAGAACAAGCAGGAGAACAACGAGGAGAACAACGAGGAGAACAACGAGGAGAACAGGGAGAAGAACAAGGAGGAGAACAAGAAGAAAAACAAGGAGGAGAACAAGGCGGAGAAAAAGGAAGAGAACAAGGAGAAGAACAAGGAGAAGAACAAGGAGGAGATCAAGGAGGAGAACAAGGAGGAGAACAAGGAGGAGAACAAGGAGGAGCTCAAAGAGGAGAACAAGGAGGAAAACAAGGAGGAGAACAAGGAGGAGCTCAAAGAGGAGAACAAGGAGGAAAACAAGGAGAAGAAGAAGGAGGAGATCAAAGAGGAGAACAAGGAGGAAAACAAGGAGAAGAAGAAGGAGGAGATCAAGGAGGAGAACAAGGAGAACAAGGAGATAACAAGGAGAATAGCAATGAAAAGAACAAGGAGGAGATCAAGGAGGAGAACAAGGAGGAAAACAAGGAGGAGATCAAGGAGGAGAACAAGGAGGAGAACAAGAAGGAGAACAAGGAGGAGAACAAGGAGGAGAACAAGGAGGAGAACAAGGAGAAGAACAAGGAAGAGAACAAGGAAGAGAACAAGGAGGAGAACAAGGAGAAGAACAAGGAAGAGAATAAGGAGGTGAACAAGGAAGACAACAAGGAGGAGAACAAGGAGAAGAACAAGGAAGAGAAAAAGGTGGAGAACAAGGATGAGAACAAGGAGGTGAACAAGGAGAAGAACAGGGAGGAGATCAAAGAGGAGAACAAGGAGGTAACCAAGGAGGAGAATAACGAGAACAAGGAGGAGATCAATGAGGAGAACAAGGAGAAGAACGAGAAGAACAAGGAGGAGAACAAGGAGAAGAACATGGAGGAGATCAAAGAGGGGAGCAATGAGAACAAGGAGGAGAACATGGAGGAGAACAAGGAGAAGAACAAGGAGGAGATCAAGGAGGAGAACAAGGAGGAGAAAAAGGAGGAGAACAAGGAGGAGATCAATGAGAAGAACAAGGAGAGGAACAAGGAGGAGAACAAGGAGGAGAAAAAGGAGAAGAACAAGGCGGAGATCAAGGAGGAAAACAAGGAAGAGAACAGGGAGGAGAACAAGGAGGAGAACAAGGAGAAGAACGAGGAGGAGAAGAAGGAGAAGAACAAGGAGGAGATCAAGGAGGGGAACAAGGAGAACAAGCAGGAGAACAAGGAGGAGATCAAGAAGGAGAATAAGGAGGAGAACAAGGAAGAGAACAAGGAGGAGAACAAGGAAAAAAACAAGGAGGAGAAAAAGGAGAAGAACAAGAAGGAGATCAAGGAGGAGAACAAGGAGGAGAACAAGGAGGAGATCAAGGAGAAGAACAAGGAGGAGATCAAGGAGGAGAACAAGGAGAAGAACAAGGAGGAGAATAAGGAAAAGAAGAAGGACATCAAGGAGGAGAAGAAGGAGGAGAACAAGGAGAAGAACAAGGAGAAGAACAAGGAGGAGATAAAGGAGAAGAACAAGGAGGAAAACAAGGCGGGTCGCAATGAGAAGAACAAGGAGGAGATCTAGGAGGAGAACAAGGAGGAGATCAAGGAGGAGAACAAGGAGAACAAAGAGGCGAACAAGGAGGAGAACAATTAGGAGAATAAGGAGAAGAACAAGGAAGAGAACGAGGAAGAGAACAAGGAGGAGAACAATGAAAAGAACAAGGAGGAGAACAAGGAGGACAACAAGGAGAAGAACAAGGTGGAGATCAAGGAGGAGAACAAGGAGGTGAACAAGGAGTAGTACAAGGAGAAGAACAAGGAGAAGTTCAATGAGGAGAACAAGGAGGAGAACGAGAAGAACAAGGAGGAGAACAAGGAGAACAACAAGGAGGAGATCAAGGACGGGAACAAGGAGAACAAGGAGGGGAACAAGGAGGAGATCAAGGAGGAGATCAAGGAGGAGAACAAGGAGGAGAACAAGGAGGAGAATAAGGAGGAGAACAAGGAGGAGAACAAGGAGAAGAAAGAGTAGGAGATCAAGGAGGAGAACAAGGAGGAGAACAAGCAGTAGATCAAGGAGAAGAACAAGGAGGAGATCAAGGAGGAGAACAAGGAGGAGAACAAGGAGAACAAGGAGGAGAACAAGGAGGAGAACAAGGAGGAGAACAAGGAGAAGAACAAGGTGGAGAATAAGGAAAAGAACAAGGAGGAGAACAAGGAGAACAAGGAGGAGAACAAGGAGGAGATCAAGGAGGAGAACAAGGAGGACAAAAAGGAGAACAAGGAGGAGAACAAGGAGGAGATCAAGGAGGAGAACAAGGAGGAGAACAAGGAGAAGAACAAGGGGAACAAGGAGGAGACCAAAGAGGAGAACAAGGAGGAGATCAAGAAGAACAAGGAGGAGATCAAGGAGGAGAACAAGGAGGACAACAAGGAGGAGAGCAATGAGAAGAACAAGGAGGATATCAAGGAGGAGAACAAGGAGAACAAGGAGGAGAACAAGGAGGAGATCAAGGAGGAGAACAAGGAGGAGAACAAGGAGGAGAACAAGGAGGAGAACAAAGAGGAGAACAAGGAGGAGAACAAGGATAAGAACAAGGCGAACAAGGATGAGAACAAGGAGGAGAACAAGGAGGAGAAAAAGGAGGAGATCAAGGAGAAGAACAAGGAGAACAAGGAGGATAACAGTGAGGAGAACAAGGACGAGAACAAGAAGGAGATCAAGGAGGAGATCAAGGAGAAGAACAAGGAGGAGAACAAGGAGATCAAGGAGAAGAACAAGGAGGAGAACAAGGAGGAGAACAAGAAGGAGAACAAGGAGGAGAGAAAGGAGGAGAGCAAGAAGGAGATCGAAGAGGAGAACAAGGAGGAGAACAAGCAGGAGATCAAGGAGAAGAACAAGGAGGAGAGCAAGGAGAAGAACAAGGAGAATAAGGAGGAGAACAAGGAGGAGAACAAGGAGGAGAACAAGAAGGAGATAAAGGAGGAGATCTAGGAGGAGAGCAAGGAGGAGAAGAGAGGGGAGATCAAGGAGGAGAACAAATAGCAGAACAAGGTGAAGAACAAGGAGAACAAGGAGGAGAACAACGGGGAGAACAAGGAGGTGATCAAGGAGGAACAAGGAGGAGATCAAGGAGAAGAACAAGGAGGATAAGAAGGAGGAGACCAAGAAGATCAAGGAGGAGATCAAGGAGAAGATCAAGGAGGAGAACAAGGAGGAGATCAAGGAGAAGATCAAGGAGGAGAACAAGGAGGAGATCAAGGAGAAGATCAAGGAGGAGAACAAGGAGAAGATCAAGGAGGAGAACAAGGAGGAGAACAAGGAGAACAAGGGGGAGAACAAGGAGAACAAGGAGAACAAGGGGGAGAACATAAGAAAGAGAAAGTGATAAAAGTAACAACAAAATCTTGATAATAAAGTAATGAATATCGGATTAGAACAATGTAGTCTGGAAGCTGCATGTTTGTTCTCGTATTTACTGCATCATTATAAGAGAAATGAGCTGGATGATTATAAGAGAAATGAGGTGGATGATTATAAGAGAAATGAGCTGGATGATTATAAGAGAAATGAGGTGGATGATTATAAGAGAAATGAGGTGGATGATTATAAGAGAAATGAGGTGGATGATTATAAGAGAAATGAGGTGGATGATTATAAGAGAAATGAGGTGGATGATTATAAGAGAAATGAGGTGGATGATTATAAGAGAAATGAGCTGGATGATTATAAGAGAAATGAGGTGGATGATTATAAGAGAAATGAGGTGGATGATTATAAGAGAAATGAGGTGGATGATTGTAAGAGAAATGAGGTGTATGGTGCACTGGGGCATCTACGGAGACAAAGAACTTGATCCACGGACGCATGAAGGGAAATGCAGCAGAGTATAGCGGTATCAACAATGTTTCATGGGTGTGAATCATGGGTTTTAAACACTGTACTGAAAAGGCTGCTGTGAGCACTGGAGATGAACTTGAGGGCAATGTGTGGAAAATTTGGAGTCTTAAGTATAATTCAGAGGACTGAGGAGGTGTTGTTGAGTCGACTTTGGCATTTGTACAGAATAAAACAGAATAGCATGACTAGGAGGTTGTGTAAGTCTGAGGAGAC
>NC_091340.1:13877537-13910037 GCF_038502225.1 Cherax quadricarinatus
TGTATATACACTGAGAGGTGTATGTCTTCCAGTGTATATACACTGAGAGGTGTATGTCTTCCAGTGTATATACACTGAGAGGTGTATGTCTTCCAGTGTACATACACTGAGAGGTGTATGTCTCCCAGTGTATATACACTGAGAGGTGTATGTCTTCCAGTGTATATACACTGAAAGGTGTATGTCTTCCAGTGTATATACACTGAGAGGTGTATGTCTCCCAGTGTATATACACTGAGAGGTGTATGTCTTCCAGTGTATATACACTGAGAGGTGTATGTCCCCTAGAGTATATACACTGAGAGGTGTATGTCTCCCAGTGTATATACACTGAGAGGTGTATGTCTCCCAGTGTATATACACTGAGAGGTGTATGTCTCCCAGTGTATATACACTGAGAGGTGTATGTCCCCTAGTGTATATACACTGAGAGGTGTATGTCTCCCAGTGTATATACACTGAGAGGTGTATGTCTCCCAGTGTATATACACTGAGAGGTGTATGTCTCCCAGTGTATATACACTGAGAGGTGTATGTCCCCTAGTGTATATACACTGAGAGGTGTATGTCTCCCAGTGTATATACACTGAGAGGTGTATGTCCCCTAGTGTATATACACTGAGAGGTGTATGTCTCCCAGTGTATATACACTGAGAGGTGTATGTCTCCCAGTGTATATACACTGAGAGGTGTATGTCTCCCAGTGTATATACACTGAGAGGTGTATGTCTCCCAGTGTATATACACTGAGAGGTGTATGTCTCCCAGTGTATATACACTGAGAGGTGTATGTCTCCCAGTGTATATACACTGAGAGGTGTATGTCTTCCAGTGTATATACACTGAGAGGTGTATATCTCTGAGTGTATATACACTGAGAGGTGTATATCTCTGAGTGTATATACACTGAGAGGTGTATATCTCTGAGTGTATATACACTGAAGTTTGCTATAATCATTAAGTTAGATATTAAAGCATTCTTGTCTGCTGGTGTACGGGTTTACATGCAATTAATGACTCTGGTGCAGTAGTCTTCAAACCCATCAACCAGCGAGCCAGTAGTCATAATGGAGGGTTAGATTACATCAGATAGTATACTATCGAGGAGAGGATTTTCTTTTTCAGGATCATTCAAGTATTATTTTTTTTATTATTAATAGTAGTAGTAGCAGCAGCACCGACAGTAGAAGTAGTAGAAGTATGGATAGCAGTAGTAGTATGGATAGCAGTAGTAGTATGGATAGCAGTAGTAGTATGGATAGCAGTAGTAGTATGGATAGCAGTAGTAGTATGGATAGCAGTAGTAGTATGGATAGCAGTAGTAGTATGGATAGCAGTAGTAGTATGGATAGCAGTAGTAGTATGGATAGCAGTAGTAGTATGGATAGCAGTAGTAGTATGGATAGCAGTAGTAGTATGGATAGCAGTAGTAGTAGTAACAACAGCAGCAGCAGCAGTAGTAGTAGTAGTAGTAGTAGTAGTAGTAGTATTAGTAGTAGTAGTAGTAGTAGTAGTAGTAGTAGTAGTAGTAGTAGTATTAGCAGCAGTAGTAGTAGTAATGGTAGTAGTAGTAGTAGTAGTAGTAGTAGTAGTAGTCGTAGCAGCAGTAGCAACAGCAGTAGCAATGCTAATGGTAGAAGTATTTGTAGTAGTAGTAATAGTAGAAATAGTGGTGGTGATAGTAATAGTAGTAATAATAATAGAAGAAGAAGTAGTATTATTAAATTTATTATCATTCTTATAATATTGTATTTTGTGATGAATGGTCTTGAAAACCGATAAGATGAAGATTGAGACACTTATGCAACATATGGGAATCTTTGTTTAGGAAACGTTTCGCCACACAGTGACTTCATCAGTCCAGTTCAAAGCAGAAAGGTGTAAGGAGAGGAGGAGTTTGAGGTAATCAGTCCCTCAGCCTGGAGTCGATGTGTTCTCTCCATCAATCTTGTAGAATGTAAACATCGACTCCAGGCTGAGGGACTGATTACCTCAAACTCCTCCTCTCCTTACACCTTTCTGCTTTGTACTGGACTGATGAAGTCACTGTGTGGCGAAATATTTCCTAAATAAAGATTCCCATATGTTGCATAAGTGTCTCAATCTTCAACTTATCGGCTTTCAAGACCATTCATCACAACTGTCAGACACTGCAGCATCATGGGATCTTGTTACAAAGAATTCTTCAAAACTTGTCCAACCTTCGGACAAAAACCTACTTCGACTAGTGGATGGTACCACTATCACCCCGCCTCCTCCTGCTTCACCTCACCTGACTACAGTATATAAGCCACGTCTACGGCCCTATGCTTTACATTCTGACTGAGGAAAACATGATTGACTTGATTGACTGAGGAAAACAGATTGACTGAGGAAAACAGATTGACTGAGGAAAACATGATTGACTGAGGAAAACATGATTGACTGAGGAAAACAAGAGGATTCGTAGTAGTCCTCCTGTTTTGAGTACTCAGGTCAAGAAGGGAACCTGGATAGTGGCTGGACAGAATGGAACGAAGTTGACGATCAAGAAGACGAATGGAAAGGCAGAAACGATGAAGAAGAAAGAGACTGCTGTGGAAACTGTTGTGGAAACATCTAATGCATTCTCCGTGCTACCAGACGAATGTGAATCGACTACTGGGAACGTCACGACGAACGACACCAAGGAAGGTAAGAATATTGGTGATGTTGGGGATAGCCAGGTTAGGTAAATGGATAGGGCGTTCTGCTTGAAAGACAGGAGTAGGAGACAGAGGGCTTGCTTTCCTGGAGCTGGGGTGGAGGATATTAACTGTCTGGATGACATCATGAGAGGTAATGGGAGCAATCCAATTATCTGTCTCAGTGCTGGAGGCAACGATGTTGGCAAACGTAGGAGTGAGGACCTGATTAGCAGGTGACTCAAGAAATCGTAATGACACGATTGCAAATAAACCATACCCCCGGCCGGGATTGAACCCGCGGTCATAGAGTCTCAAAACTCCAGCCCGTCGCGTTAGCCACTAGACCAGCTAGCCACAATAAGATTCATCCAACTAGGTATATTTCTACACCATAGGAAGGTTAGCACAGGCACCTCTGTGACCACAAATGCAAGTTTTTACAGACGAATCTCCAGCTAGCGTGACCGTGACGCGACGGGCTGGAGTTTTGAGACTCTATGACCGCGGGTTCAATCCCGGCCGGGGGTATGGCTGATTAGCAGGTATAGGTCAGCAATAGAGATAATTAGGAGGAATGGTGGGAATGCTGTCATATGTGGTATTTTGCCAAGGAGAGGAGTTGGAAATGAATGGTTGTCCAGGGCAATTGGTGTCAATTGCTGGCTGGACAAATACTTTAAGGAAAATGTGGTAACATTCATTGACAACTGGGACCTCTTCTGTGGCAGAAATGGCATGTATGCCAGGGATGGGGTTCACTTATCTAGGTCTGGGGTGGGAGCACTGGCAACTGCAGTGGAGGGAGCTGTTAAGACTTTAAACTAGGAATAGTTAGTGGTATTTGTTTTGGCGGGAAAACAGTGAAGTTCCAGTGTAGTAATATGAGTACTAGGAGAACTAGTAATAGGAAATATGAGGTGGATATTGGAACGCCAGTGGCACTAGGTGACAAGGACAGTAATAGGTTTAGTGGAATAACAGAAAGGAGCAGGAAGGGTAAAGAGAAAGGAGGGTCCTTAAATATATATTACACAAATAGCCGTAGTGCTAGGAATAAGATGGACGAGTTGAGATTAGTTGCTAGTGCAGGTAACATTGATGTATTTGCCTTAACTGAGACGTGGTTCAATACGAAAAATCGGGACATGCCTGCTGAATGTTACATGCAAGGTTTTAAATTGTTCCAAGTAGATAGAAGTATCGGGAAGGGGGGTGGGGTGGCACTGTATGTCCGAGATCGCTTGAACTGTTGCATAAAAACGTGTATTAAGTCTGAAGTAACACATACAGAGTCTGTTTGGATAGAATTTTCAGAGGGGCATGAAAAATTGATTTTAGGTGTAATATACCGTCCCCCAAACTTAGATAGGGACCAAGGGAGACTACTATGGGAGGAAATTGTTAAGGCCACTAGGCACGATAACGTAGTAATTCTAGGAGACTTTAACTTTAGTCATACTGATTGGAATTTTTTGACTGAGAATTTAGAATCAAACAACTTCTTAGAAGTAGTTCAGGATTGTTTTTGAAGCAGTTTGTAACAGAGCCTACAAAGGGAAATAACCTGCTTGACTTGGTGTTGGCAAACAAGGAAACCCTTGTTAATAATTTAGAAATTACAGAGGAACTCGGCACAAGCGATCACAAATCAATTAACCTTAGCATTGGACGGAAGTATGATAGTAGGGATAATGCAGTACTGGTCCCAGATTTTTGCTTAGCAGATTACAATGGGCTTAGAGAACACTTATCATCTGTGGACTGGAGTAACGAAGAGAGCTATCAGTATGACAGTTTTCTTAGCACAATACATGCTGCCCAGAGGACATTTATCCCATATAAGGAAATTAGATCGAATAGAAATGACCCTAAATGGATGAATAATAAGCTCATATATCTTTTAGGACAGAAAAAATTAATTTATAGGCGCATCAAAAGAGGTGAGGGTCATCTTATGAATCGGTATATTGACATTAAGAGGGAAGTTAAAAGGGAAATAAGAAAAGCTAAACGGGACTATGAAATTAAAGTTGCTAGGGATTCGAAAACTAACCCAAAAAAAATTTCCAGGTATATAGAACAAAAGTTAGAGATAAGATAGGTCCCCTTAAAAATAACTCTGAGCATCTCATTGACAAGGAGAATGAAATGTGCTCTATTCTTAATAATTATTTTCTTTCGGTTTTCACTCAGGAAAACACTAACAATATCCCAGTAATTAATTTTTATAGTGGGCCTGATGATGATAAATTATGCAATATCACAGTCAATACCGAATTGGTTATCAAACAGATAGACAGGTTAAAGCAAAATAAATCCCCGGGCCCTGATGAACTTTTTTCAAGTGTTCTTAAAGAGTGTAAAATGGAACTCTGTGAACCATTGACTAATATTTTTAATATTTCTCTTCAAACAGGTGTAGTGTCTGATATGTAGAAGATGGTTAATGTAATTCCTATTTTTAAAACAGGGGACAAGTCGCTACCGTCAAATTACCGCCCAATAAGCCTGACCTCAATTGTAGGCAAATTACTAGAGTCAATTATAGCTGATAATATAAGAACCATCTTGATTAATGATACTCAGCATGGATTCACGAGGGGCCGTTCCTGCCTAACTAATTTATTAACCTTATTCAGTAAAGCTTTTGAGGCCGTTGATCATGATAAAGAATTCGATATTGTTTATTTAGATTTTAGTAAGGCTTTTGATAGAGTACTGCACCAGAGACTGTTAAAGAAAGTAGCAGCTCATGGCATTGGGGGAAAAGTGCTGTCATGGATCGAGTCATGGCTCACCAATAGGAAGCAGAGTATGCTTAAATGGGGTTAAATCCGAGTGGGAATCTGTAACAAGTGGCGTTCCACAGGGATCAGTCTTGGGCCCGTTGTTGTTTATAATATATATCAATGATCTTGATGAGGGAATTACTAGTGATATGAGCAAATTCGCCGATGACACAAAGATAGGTAGGATAATTGATTCAAACTTAGATGTCACGGAACTTCAGGAGGGTTTAGACAAACTCAGTTCTTGGTCAGAAAAGTGGCAGATGCAGTTCAATGTAGATAAATACAAGGTTCTGAAGCTCGGAAGTGTCCATAACCCTAGTACTTACCAGTTAAATAATGTTGAACTTAGCCATACAGATTGCGAAAAGGATTTGGGGGTTATGGTGAGCAGCAACCTTAAACTAAGACAACAGTGCCTAAGCGTACGTAACAAAGCAAACAGATTACTGGGATTTATATCTAGAAGTGTAAGCAACAGAAGTCCAGCAGTTATTTTACAGCTTTATACATCATTAGTAAGGCCTCACCTAGATTACGCAACTCAGTTCTGGTCTCCATATTACAGTACGGATATAAATTCGCTAGAAAATATCCAGTGTGGAATGACCAAATTAATACATAACAATAGAAATCTATCGTACGAAGAACGATTGAAGACTCTTAAACTACATTCACTTGTAAGACGAAGAATGAGGGGAGACATGAAGATGGGTATTAACAAAGGGGATATAAATAAGGTTTTGAGGATATCACTTCAAGAAAGAACCCGCAATAATGGATTCAAATTAGATAAGTTTAGATTTCGAAAGTATATAGGAAAGTATTGGTTTGGAAATAGGGTAGTTGATGAGTGGAACAGTCTACCTAGTAGGGATATTGAAGCTAAAACGTTGGGTAGCTTCAGATTTAGGTTAGATAAATACATGAGTGAGAGGGGTTGGATTTGAGTGAGACTTGCATAATGAGTTAATAGAATCATCAAAACTTATTTCTTGGGTGGCATTGTTAATTGGGTTGGGCAAATATTTTGTTCGTGGGAAGGATTGTTAAGGACCTACCTAGTATGGGCCAACAGGCCTGCTGCAGTGTTCCTCCTTTCTTATGTTCTTATATTCTTAACACATTGACTACAGGCTGAGGGACTGATTACCGCATATTCCTCCTCTCCTTACACCTTTCTGCTTTGTATTGGACTGATGAAGCCACTGTGTGGCGAAACGTTTCCTAAATAAAGATTCCCATATGTTGCATAAGTGTCTCAATCTTCAATCACCAAGGGAAGGTGACTCGAGAAAGAAGAAACACTTTCATTGTTATTCATTCTATCACTGTCTTTCCAGAGGCGGACCTTCACTGTAGTTTAAAAACTGTAACATACCTCCACCCCTCCTTCAGGAAGGAAAGTACAACGAGGGAAGTACAGTGAGCGACAGGAATCAGGGAAACCAAGTAACCGGTTAGCCAGTATCCCTTCTTAAATGTTACTTTGCACACACTCCAACAGCACGTCAAGTGATTAAAACCATTTCTCTCCACTAGTTCCCATCTAATACGCTCACCCAAGCTTGTTGGAGGTCTAAGCCCCTCTCACACAAAACCTTCTTTACCCCTTCCCTCCAACCTATTATGACTCCTACACCACTTTCCACCTGTACAGATTTATATGCCCTTCACGTCATTCTATTTTGTTTCTTCCTCTCTAAATGTCCGATCCGCTTCAACAATCCCTCCTCAGCTTTCTGGATAATACTTTTAGTAACCACGCACCTCCTTCTAATCACCAAGCTATGGATACTCTGCATTATATTCACACCATAAATTTTCCTAAGACACTACATAATAATAATAAAAATAATAATAATAATAATAATAATAATAATAATAATAATAATAATAATAATAATAATAATAATAATAATAATAATAATAATATCTTCATTTACTACTAGTACATGTACATCAATGACATACTACTGTATAGAAAGCCCTTTGTTTTGCAGAACATTTAGGGCAAATTAGGTATTTGTCCCAGGATGGAACCCACACCAGTCGACTAACACCCGGGTACCCATTTTACTGATGGGTGAACATAGACAACCAGTGTAAAGAAACATGCTCAATGTTTCTACCCGAGATTGGAATCGAAGTTAGACCCTCGTCGTGTGAAAAGAGAGCTTTAGCGATCAGGCCACAGGACACAACATTCACCACCCATGCTTCACACCCATATAAGAGCGTTAGTACCAGTATCCTCTCATACCTTCTTTCTTTGCTTCCATGGATAACGTTCTTTGTCTCCACAGACTCTTCAGTGCACCTCTCACCTTTTTCCCCATCAGTTCTATGATTCACTTGGTCTTTCATAGACCCATCTCCTGACAAGTCCACTCTCAAGTATCTGAATACATTCACTTCTTCCACACTCCCTCCCTCCAATCGGATACACAGTCTTTCATTGCCTAATTTTTTTTTTTACCCTCATCACCTTGGTTTTTCAATGCTCACGTTTAATTTTCTTCTTTCACATACCCTCCCAGATTCGTCCACCAACCTCTGCACCTTCTCTCCAGAATGTCCCAAGTGCACAGAGTCATCAGCAAAAAGCAACTCAGACAACTCCCAGTTTGTGTTAGATTTTTTATCTTTTAACCCCACAGCTCTTGCCTACACCCGAGCATTCACTTCTCTTACAACCTCATCTATAAATATATTGAACAATCATGGTGACATAACAGTCATATGGTGACTCGCAAAATCGTTATGACACGATTGAAAAGAAATCGTACCAAGGGCTGTGTATAAAGTACCTAGTTGCAGGAATCTTATTGTTGCCGGCTGGCCCAGTGGCCTGGAGTTTTACAACTCACTAGCCACGAGTTCAATCCCCGCCCGTGGTATGGTTGTTTGCAATCGTGTCATTACTATTTCGTGAGTCATAATGACGGCTTTGAGGAGACTATAGCTCGAGTTCGTCACGGCCACGCTAGCGAGAGATTCATTTGTAAAAATTGCATTTGTGGTCACAGTGGTGCCTTTGTTAACCTCTCTATGGCGTATAAATATACCTATTTGGATGAATCTTATTGTAGCCAGCTGTCCCAGTGGCTTACTCGCTGGCCTGGAGTTTTACGACTCACTCGCCATGAGTTCAATCCACGCACGGATGGCCTTATACAATAAGATTTGTCCAATGGTGACTCCGCCTACTCCTGCTTCTATTCACCTGACTGTGGTATAGCCATTTCTCCGAGCACATTCTGTACTTTTCTCAAGATAGACTAAACACATCGATTCCAGGCCATGGGACTGATTATCTGCTTCTCCCTTCCATCTTCTACCGCTCTTCTCTGTATTGGACTGAAGAAATCACTGACTGGTGAAACGTTTCGTAAATAAACTTTCCTAAACGTTGCACAAAACAAAACTTTTGACGCCCTTGATGGTGTACGTTGTTATGATGGTGTACGTTGTTATGACGGTGTACGTTATGATGGTGCACGTTGTTATGATGGTGTACGTTGTTATGACGGTGTACGTTGTTATTATGGTGTACATTGTTTTGATGGTGTACATTGTTATTATGGTGTACATTGTTATGATGGTGTACATTGTTATGATGGCGTACGTTGTTATGATGATGTACATTATGATGGTGTACATTGTTATGACGGTGTACGTTGTTATGACGGTGTACGTTGTTATGATGGTGTACGTTGTTATGATGGTGTACGTTGTTATGATGGTGTACATTGTTATGATGGTGTACATTGTTATGATGGTGTACATTGTTATGATGGTGTACATTGTTATGATGGCGTACGCTGTTATGATGGTGTACATTGTTATGATGGTGTACATTGTTATGATGGCGTACGTTGTTATGATGGTGTACGTTGTTATGATGGTGTACATTGTTATGATGGTGTACATTGTTATGATGGTGTACATTATTATGATGGTGTACACGACTTTTATGGAGTATATGGCTATGATAGTGTTCATGGCTTACATGGAGTACATGGCTTTGAGAGTGTACAGTGTTTGAGGGTGTACAAGACTTTGAGAATGAAGATGACTTTTGAAGGTGTACATGTCTTTGACATTGTATATGCCTTTGAAATTGTACATGACTTTGATGGTGTATATCGTTTTGATGGTGTAACATGTCTTTGATGGAGTACATTTTTTGATGGGGTAATGTCTCTGATGGTGTACACATCTTTGATGATGAAGTTTTAATGGTGTACATGGCTGTGATGGTATACATGACTTTGATAGTGTACATGTCTTTGATGGTGTACATCGCATAGATGGAGTACATGTCTTTGACGGTGTACATGGCATTGATGGTATACATGGCTGCTATGGTGCATATGGCTTTGATGGTGCATGTGGCTTTGATGGTGCATGTGGCTTTGATGGTGCATGTGGCTTTGATGGTGCAAGTGGCTTTGATGGTGCATGTGGCTTTGATGGTGCATGTGGCTTTGATGGTACATGTGGCTTTGATGGTACATGTGGCTTTGATGGTCCATATGGCTTTGATGGTGCATGTGGCTTTGATGGTGCATGTGGCTTTGATGGTGCATGTGGCTTTGATGGTGCATGTGGCTTTGATGGTGCATGTGGCTTTGATGGTGTATATGTCTTTGATGGTGTACATGTCTTTGATGGTGTACATGTCTTTGATGGTGTATATGTCTTTGATGGTGTACATGTCTTTGATGGTGTACATGTCTTTGATGGTGTACATGTCTTTGATGGTGTATATGTCTTTGATGGTGTACATGTCTTTGATGGTGTACATGTCTTTGATGGTGTACATGTCTTTGATGGTATACATGTCTTTGATGGTGTATATGTCTTTGATGGTGTACATGTCTTTGATGGTGTACATGTCTTTGATGGTGTACATGTCTTTGATGGTGTATATGTCTTTGATGGTGTACATGTCTTTGATGGTGTATATGTCTTTGATGGTGTATATGTCTTTGATGGTGTACGTGTCTTTGATGGTGTATATGTCTTTGATGGTGTATATGTCTTTGATGGTGTATATGTCTTTGA
The DNA here is from genome assembly GCF_038502225.1 of Cherax quadricarinatus. Classification (NCBI taxonomy): domain Eukaryota; kingdom Metazoa; phylum Arthropoda; class Malacostraca; order Decapoda; family Parastacidae; genus Cherax; species Cherax quadricarinatus. The sequence continues at coordinate 13,888,063 of NC_091340.1, forward strand.
TGGTGTACATGTCTTTGATGGTGTATATGTCTTTGATGGTGTACATGTCTTTGATGGTGTATATGTCTTTGATGGTGTATATGTCTTAGATTTTGATGGTGTACATGTCTTTGATGGTATACATGTCTTTGATGGTGTATATGTCTTTGATGGTGTATATGTCTTTGATAGTGTATATGTCTTTGATGGTGTACATGTCTTTGATGGTGTATATGTCTTTGATGGTGTACATGTCTTTGATGGTGTATATGTCTTTGATGGTGTACATGTCTTTGATGGTGTATATGTCTTTGATGGTGTACATGTCTTTGATGGTGTATATGTCTTTGATGGTGTATATGTCTTTGATGGTGTATATGTCTTTGATGGTGTATATGTCTTTGATGGTGTACATGTCTTTGATGGTGTATATGTCTTTGATGGTGTACATGTCTTTGATGGTGTATATGTCTTTGATGGTGTATATGTCTTTGATGGTGTATATGTCTTTGATGGTGTATATGTCTTTGATGGTGTATATGTCTTTGATGGTGTATATGTCTTTGATGGTGTACATGTCTTTGATGGTGTATGTGTCTTAGATTTTGATGGTGTACATGTCTTTGATGGTGTATATGTCTTTGATGGTGTATATGTCTTAGATTTTGATGGTGTACATGTCTTTGATGGTGTATATGTCTTTGATGGAGTATATGTCTTTGATGGTGTATATGTCTTTGATGGTGTATATGTCTTTGATGGTGTACATGTCTTTGATGGTGTATATGTCTTTGATGGTGTACATGTCTTTGATGGTGTATATGTCTTTGATGGTGTATATGTCTTTGATGGTGTACATGTCTTTGATGGTGTACATGTCTTTGATGGTGTATATGTCTTTGATGGTGTATATGTCTTTGATGGTGTATATGTGTTTGATCTTGTATATGTCTTTGATGGTGTATGTGTCATTTATGGTGTATATGTGTTTGATGGTGTATATGTCTTTGATGGTGTATATGTCTTTGATGGTGTATATGTCTTTGATGGTGTATATGTCTTTGATGGTGTATATGTCTTTGATGGTGTACATGTCTTTGATGGTGTATATGTCTTTGATGGTGTATATGTCTTTGATGGTGTACATGTCTTTGATGGTGTACATGTCTTTGATGGTGTATATGTCTTTGATGGTGTATATGTCTTTGATGGTGTACATGTCTTTGATGGTGTACATGTCTTTGATGGTGTATATGTCTTTGATGGTGTATATGTCTTTGATGGTGTACATGTCTTTGATGGTGTATATGTCTTTGATGGTGTATATGTCTTTGATGGTGTATGTGTCATTTATGGTGTATATGTCTTTGATGGTGTATATGTCTTTGATGGTGTATATGTCTTTGATGGTGTACATGTCTTTGATGGTGTATATGTCTTTGATGGTGTACATGTCTTTGATGTTGTATATGTCTTTGATGGTGTACATGTCTTTGATGGTGTATATGTCTTTGATGGTGTATATGTCTTTGATGGTGTACATGTCTTTGATGGTGTACATGTCTTTGATGGTGTACATGTCTTTGATGGTGTATATGTCTTTGATGGTGTATATGTCTTTGATGGTGTACATGTCTTTGATGGTGTATATGTCTTTGATGGTGTATATGTCTTTGATGGTGTATATGTCTTTGATGGTGTACATGTCTTTGATGGTGTATATGTCTTTGATGGTGTACATGTCTTTGATGGTGAACATGTCTTTGATGGTGTACATGTCTTTGATGGTGTATATGTCTTTGATGGTGTACATGTCTTTGATGGTGTATATGTCTTTGATGGTGTATATGTCTTTGATGGTGTATATGTCTTTGATGGTGTACATGTCTTTGATGGTGTATATGTCTTTGATGGTGTACATGTCTTTGATGGTGTATATGTCTTTGATGGTGTATATGTCTTTGATGGTGTATATGTCTTTGATGGTGTACATGTCTTTGATGGTGTATATGTCTTTGATGGTGTATATGTCTTTGATGGTGTATATGTCTTTGATGGTGTACATGTCTTTGATGGTGTACATGTCTTTGATGGTGTACATGTCTTTGATTGTGTATATGTCTTTGATGGTGTATATGTCTTTGATGGTGTATGTGTCATTTATGGTGTATATGTCTTTGATGGTGTATATGTCTTTGATGGTGTATATGTCTTTGATGGTGTACATGTCTTTGATGGTGTACATGTCTTTGATGGTGTATATGTCTTTGATGGTGTATATGTCTTTGATGGTGTATGTGTCATTTATGGTGTATATGTCTTTGATGGTGTATATGTCTTTGATGGTGTATATGTCTTTGATGGTGTACATGTCTTTGATGGTGTACATGTCTTTGATGGTGTATATGTCTTTGATGGTGTATATGTCTTTGATGGTGTATGTGTCATTTATGGTGTATATGTCTTTGATGGTGTATATGTCTTTGATGGTGTATATGTCTTTGATGGTGTACATGTCTTTGATGGTGTACATGTCTTTGATGGTGTTTATGTCTTTGATGGTGTATATGTCTTCGATGGTGTATGTGTCATTTATGGTGTATATGTCTTTGATGGTGTACATGTCTTTGATGGTGTACATGTCTTTGATGGTGTACATGTCTTTGATGGTGTATATGTCTTTGATGGTGTATATGTCTTTGATGGTGTATGTGTCATTTATGGTGTATATGTCTTTGATGGTGTATATGTCTTTGATGGTGTATATGTCTTTGATGGTGTATATGTCTTTGATGGTGTATGTGTCATTTATGGTGTATATGTCTTTGATGGTGTATATGTCTTTGATGGTGTATATGTCTTTGATGGTGTATATGTCTTTGATGGTGTATATGTCTTTGATGGTGTATATGTCTTTGATGGTGTATATGTCTTTGATGGTGTACATGTCTTTGATGGTGTATATGTCTTTGATGGTGTATATGTCTTTGATGGTGTACATGTCTTTGATGGTGTACATGTCTTTGATGGTGTACATTGTTATGATGGCGTACGCTGTTATGATGGTGTACATTGTTATGATGGTGTACATTGTTATGATGGCGTACGTTGTTATGATGGTGTACGTTGTTATGATGGTGTACATTGTTATGATGGTGTACATTGTTATGATGGTGTACATTATTATGATGGTGTACATGACTTTTATGGAGTATATGGCTATGATAGTGTTCATGGCTTACATGGAGTACATGGCTTTGAGAGTGTACAGTGTTTGAGGGTGTACAAGACTTTGAGAATGAAGATGACTTTTGAAGGTGTACATGTCTTTGACATTGTATATGCCTTTGAAATTGTACATGACTTTGATGGTGTATATCGTTTTGATGGTGTAACATGTCTTTGATGGAGTACATTTTTTGATGGGGTAATGTCTCTGATGGTGTACACATCTTTGATGATGAAGTTTTAATGGTGTACATGGCTGTGATGGTATACATGACTTTGATAGTGTACATGTCTTTGATGGTGTACATCGCATAGATGGAGTACATGTGTTTGACGGTGTACATGGCATTGATGGTATACATGGCTGCTATGGTGCATATGGCTTTGATGGTGCATGTGGCTTTGATGGTGCATGTGGCTTTGATGGTGCATGTGGCTTTGATGGTGCAAGTGGCTTTGATGGTGCATGTGGCTTTGATGGTGCATGTGGCTTTGATGGTACATGTGGCTTTGATGGTACATGTGGCTTTGATGGTGCATATGGCTTTGATGGTGCATGTGGCTTTGATGGTGCATGTGGCTTTGATGGTGCATGTGGCTTTGATGGTGCATGTGGCTTTGATGGTGCATGTGGCTTTGATGGTGTATATGTCTTTGATGGTGTACATGTCTTTGATGGTGTACATGTCTTTGATGGTGTATATGTCTTTGATGGTGTACATGTCTTTGATGGTGTACATGTCTTTGATGGTGTACATGTCTTTGATGGTGTATATGTCTTTGATGGTGTACATGTCTTTGATGGTGTACATGTCTTTGATGGTGTACATGTCTTTGATGGTGTACATGTCTTTGATGGTGTATATGTCTTTGATGGTGTACATGTCTTTGATGGTGTACATGTCTTTGATGGTGTACATGTCTTTGATGGTGTATATGTCTTTGATGGTGTACATGTCTTTGATGGTGTATATGTCTTTGATGGTGTATATGTCTTTGATGGTGTACGTGTCTTTGATGGTGTATATGTCTTTGATGGTGTATATGTCTTTGATGGTGTATATGTCTTTGATGGTGTACATGTCTTTGATGGTGTATATGTCTTTGATGGTGTACATGTCTTTGATGGTGTATATGTCTTTGATGGTGTATATGTCTTAGATTTTGATGGTGTACATGTCTTTGATGGTATACATGTCTTTGATGGTGTATATGTCTTTGATGGTGTATATGTCTTTGATGGTGTATATGTCTTTGATGGTGTACATGTCTTTGATGGTGTATATGTCTTTGATGGTGTACATGTCTTTGATGGTGTATATGTCTTTGATGGTGTACATGTCTTTGATGGTGTATATGTCTTTGATGGTGTACATGTCTTTGATGGTGTATATGTCTTTGATGGTGTATATGTCTTTGATGGTGTATATGTCTTTGATGGTGTATATGTCTTTGATGGTGTACATGTCTTTGATGGTGTATATGTCTTTGATGGTGTACATGTCTTTGATGGTGTATATGTCTTTGATGGTGTATATGTCTTTGATGGTGTATATGTCTTTGATGGTGTATATGTCTTTGATGGTGTACATGTCTTTGATGGTGTATGTGTCTTAGATTTTGATGGTGTACATGTCTTTGATGGTGTATATGTCTTTGATGGTGTATATGTCTTAGATTTTGATGGTGTACATGTCTTTGATGGTGTATATGTCTTTGATGGAGTATATGTCTTTGATGGTGTATATGTCTTTGATGGTGTATATGTCTTTGATGGTGTACATGTCTTTGATGGTGTATATGTCTTTGATGGTGTACATGTCTTTGATGGTGTATATGTCTTTGATGGTGTATATGTCTTAGATTTTGATGGTGTACAAGTCTTTGATGGTGTATATGTCTTTGATGGTGTATATGTCTTTGATGGTGTATATGTCTTTGATGGTGTACATGTCTTTGATGGTGTATATGTCTTTGATGGTGTATATGTCTTTGATGGTGTACATGTCTTTGATGGTGTACATGTCTTTGATGGTGTACATGTCTTTGATGGTGTATATGTCTTTGATGGTGTATATGTCTTTGATGGTGTATATGTCTTTGATGGTGTATATGTCTTTGATGGTGTACATGTCTTTGATGGTGTACATGTCTTTGATGGTGTACATGTCTTTGATGGTGTATGTCTTTGATGGTGTATATGTCTTTGATGGTGTATATGTCTTTGATGGTGTACATGTCTTTGATGGTGTATATGTCTTTGATGGTGTACATGTCTTTGATGGTGTATATTTCTTTGATGGTGTATATGTCTTTGATGGTGTACATGTCTTTGATGGTGTATATGTCTTTGATGGTGTATATGTCTTTGATGGTGTATGTGTCATTTATGGTGTATATGTCTTTCATGGTGTATATGTCTTTGATGGTGTACATGTCTTTGATGGTGAATATGTCTTTGATGGTGTACATGTCTTTGATGGTGTATATGTCTTTGATGGTGTATATGTCTTTGATGGTGTACATGTCTTTGATGGTGTATATGTCTTTGATGGTGTATATGTCTTTGATGGTGTACATGTCTTTGATGGTGTACATGTCTTTGATGGTGTATATGTCTTTGATGGTGTATATGTCTTTGATGGTGTATATGTCTTTGATGGTGTATATGTCTTTGATGGTGTATGTGTCATTTATGGTGTATATGTCTTTGATGGTGTATATGTCTTTGATGGTGTATATGTCTTTGATGGTGTATATGTCTTTGATGGTGTATATGTCTTTGATGGTGTATATGTCTTTGATGGTGTATATGTCTTTGATGGTGTATGTGTCATTTATGGTGTATATGTCTTTGATGGTGTATATGTCTTTGATGGTGTATATGTCTTTGATGGTGTATATGTCTTTGATGGTGTATATGTCTTTGATGGTGTATGTGTCATTTATGGTGTATATGTCTTTCATGGTGTATATGTCTTTCATGGTGTACATGTCTTTGATGGTGTATATGTCTTTGATGGTGTACATGTCTTTGATGGTGTATATGTCTTTGATGGTGTATATGTCTTTGATGGTGTACATGTCTTTGATGGTGTATATGTCTTTGATGGTGTATATGTCTTTGATGGTGTACATGTCTTTGATGGTGTACATGTCTTTGATGGTGTATATGTCTTTGATGGTGTATATGTCTTTGATGGTGTATATGTGTTTGATCTTGTATATGTCTTTGATGGTGTATGTGTCATTTATGGTGTATATGTGTTTGATGGTGTATATGTCTTTGATGGTGTATATGTCTTTGATGGTGTATATGTCTTTGATGGTGTATATGTCTTTGATGGTGTACATGTCTTTGATGGTGTATATGTCTTTGATGGTGTATATGTCTTTGATGGTGTACATGTCTTTGATGGTGTACATGTCTTTGATGGTGTATATGTCTTTGATGGTGTATATGTCTTTGATGGTGTACATGTCTTTGATGGTGTACATGTCTTTGATGGTGTATATGTCTTTGATGGTGTATATGTCTTTGATGGTGTACATGTCTTTGATGGTGTATATGTCTTTGATGGTGTATATGTCTTTGATGGTGTATGTGTCATTTATGGTGTATATGTCTTTGATGGTGTATATGTCTTTGATGGTGTATATGTCTTTGATGGTGTACATGTCTTTGATGGTGTATATGTCTTTGATGGTGTACATGTCTTTGATGTTGTATATGTCTTTGATGGTGTACATGTCTTTGATGGTGTATATGTCTTTGATGGTGTATATGTCTTTGATGGTGTACATGTCTTTGATGGTGTACATGTCTTTGATGGTGTACATGTCTTTGATGGTGTATATGTCTTTGATGGTGTATATGTCTTTGATGGTGTACGTCTTTGATGGTGTATATGTCTTTGATGGTGTATATGTCTTTGATGGTGTATATGTCTTTGATGGTGTACATGTCTTTGATGGTGTATATGTCTTTGATGGTGTACATGTCTTTGATGGTGAACATGTCTTTGATGGTGTACATGTCTTTGATGGTGTATATGTCTTTGATGGTGTACATGTCTTTGATGGTGTATATGTCTTTGATGGTGTATATGTCTTTGATGGTGTATATGTCTTTGATGGTGTACATGTCTTTGATGGTGTATATGTCTTTGATGGTGTACATGTCTTTGATGGTGTATATGTCTTTGATGGTGTATATGTCTTTGATGGTGTATATGTCTTTGATGGTGTACATGTCTTTGATGGTGTATATGTCTTTGATGGTGTATATGTCTTTGATGGTGTATATGTCTTTGATGGTGTACATGTCTTTGATGGTGTACATGTCTTTGATGGTGTACATGTCTTTGATTGTGTATATGTCTTTGATGGTGTATATGTCTTTGATGGTGTATGTGTCATTTATGGTGTATATGTCTTTGATGGTGTATATGTCTTTGATGGTGTATATGTCTTTGATGGTGTATATGTCTTTGATGGTGTACATGTCTTTGATGGTGTACATGTCTTTGATGGTGTATATGTCTTTGATGGTGTATATGTCTTTGATGGTGTATGTGTCATTTATGGTGTATATGTCTTTGATGGTGTATATGTCTTTGATGGTGTATATGTCTTTGATGGTGTACATGTCTTTGATGGTGTACATGTCTTTGATGGTGTATATGTCTTTGATGGTGTATATGTCTTTGATGGTGTATGTGTCATTTATGGTGTATATGTCTTTGATGGTGTATATGTCTTTGATGGTGTATATGTCTTTGATGGTGTACATGTCTTTGATGGTGTACATGTCTTTGATGGTGTATATGTCTTTGATGGTGTATATGTCTTCGATGGTGTATGTGTCATTTATGGTGTATATGTCTTTGATGGTGTATATGTCTTTGATGGTGTACATGTCTTTGATGGTGTACATGTCTTTGATGGTGTATATGTCTTTGATGGTGTATATGTCTTTGATGGTGTATGTGTCATTTATGGTGTATATGTCTTTGATGGTGTATATGTCTTTGATGGTGTATATGTCTTTGATGGTGTATATGTCTTTGATGGTGTATGTGTCATTTATGGTGTATATGTCTTTGATGGTGTATATGTCTTTGATGGTGTATATGTCTTTGATGGTGTATATGTCTTTGATGGTGTATATGTCTTTGATGGTGTATATGTCTTTGATGGTGTATATGTCTTTGATGGTGTACATGTCTTTGATGGTGTATATGTCTTTGATGGTGTATATGTCTTTGATGGTGTACATGTCTTTGATGGTGTACATGTCTTTGATGGTGTATATGTCTTTGATGGTGTATATGTCTTTGATGGTGTATATGTCTTTGATGGTGTACATGTCTTTGATGGTGTACATGTCTTTGATGGTGTACATGGTTTTGATGGTGTACATGTCTTTGATGGTGTACATGTCTTTGATGGTGTATATGTCTTTGATGGTGTATATGTCTTTGATGGTGTATATGTCTTTGATGGTGTATATGTCTTTGATGGTGTACATGTCTTTGATGGTGTACATGTCTTTGATGGTGTACATGTCTTTGATGGTGTACATGTCTTTGATGGTGTACATGTCTTTGATGGTGTACATGGTTTTGATGGTGTACATGTCTTTGATGGTGTACATAATTTTGATGGTGTACATGTCTTTGATGGTGTACATAATTTTGATGGTGTACATGTCTTTGATGGTGTACATGGTTTGGATTATTTACATTGTTTTGGTGTACATATATTTGATGGTGTACATGGTTTTTGATGGTGCACATGTCTATGATTGTGTACATGGTTTTGATGGTGATTGTTTAACATTACACTTCCTGTGGTTGTTAGGTAAGACACACATGCAACAGTTAGGTATCTTTATTTCGAAACGTTTCGCCTACACAGTAGGCTTCTTCAGTCGAGTACAGAAAAGTTGATAGAAGCAGAAGATACTTGAAGACGATGTAATCAGTCCATCACCCTTAAAGTTTTGAGGTGGTCAGTCCCTCAGTCTGGAGAAGAGTATTGTTCCATAGTCTGAAACAATATGGAGTTGAAGTGACAGGATGGAGCCTTATATAGCGCCAGGAGGTGAGACGTAGGTCACTAGTAGAGGCAAGAACGTAGATGTTGGAAGGTCAGGTCCCTCTCAAATCCAGCCGTTCTCACTAGTAGAAGTTGTCGAAGTTGATTTCAGGTCTGTATCAAGATACCCTTGTGTTGCAGTGTCTGACAGAGTGAACATTAAAATGGTATAAAATACCGAGAGGTTGTTAAGTAAGACACATATGCAACAGATAGGTATCTTTATTTCGAAACGTTTCGCCTACACAGTAGGCTTCTTCAGTCGACCACCTCAAAACTTTAAGGGTGATGGACTGATTACATCGTCTTCAAGTATCTTCTGCTTCTATCAACTTTTCTGTACTCGACTGAAGAAGCCTACTGTGTAGGCGAAACGTTTCGAAATAAAGATACCTAACTGTTGTATATGTGTCTTACCTAACAACCTGTCGGTATTTTATACCATTTTAATATTCATTACACTTCCTCCACTACCATAACTACCACAATTACCACCACCACAACTACCACTACAACCACTACCACAACTTCCATCACTACAACCACTACCATCACTACCACAACTACCACCACTACCACAACATCCTCCACTACTACCACTACCTCAACTATCACAACTAGCACCACTAATATCACTAACAACACTTCCACACCTACCATCACTACCACCACTTCCACAACTACCAACAATGCCCTACCTCCACTACTACAATTACCACCACTCCCATCACTACCACATCTACCACCACTACCACCACTAACACAATTACCACCACTACCATCGCTTCCATTACTGCCATCATTACCACCACAACCACAACTACCGCCACTACCACAACTACCACAACTACTACCACTACCACAACTACCACAACTACTACCACTACCACAACTACCGCAACTACCACCACAACTAACGTTAACACAACTACCATTACCACAACTACCATTACCATAACTACCACAACTATAATCATTACCATAACTACCACAACTATAATCATTACCACCACTACCATCAGTACCACCACTACCACAACTACCACAGCTAGCACAACTACCTCCACTACCACAACTACCAACTCTACCACAACTACCACAACTTCCACCACTACCACAACTACCTCCACTACCACAACTACCACCACTACCACAACTACGACTACTACCACAACTAATACAACTACCACAAATACCACCACTACAACAACTACCACAACTACCACCACTAAAACAACTACCACAACTACCACAACTACCACCACTACCACCACTACCACAACTACCACAACTACCACAACTACCACCACTACAACAACTACCACAACTACCACAACTACCACAACTACCACAACTACCACCACTACCACCAATACCACAACTACCACCACTACAACAACTACCACCACTACCACCACTACAACAACTACCACAACTACCACCACTACCACAACTACCACAACTACCACCACTACCACCACTACCACAACTACCACAACTACCACAACTACCACCACTACAACAACTACCACAACTACCACCACTACCACAACTACCACAACTACCACCACTACCACCACTACAACAACTACCACAACTACCACAACTACCACCACTACCACAACTACCACAACTACCACAACTACCACAACTACCACAACTACCACCACTACCACCACTACCACAACTACCACAACTACAACAACTACCACCACTACCACCACTACAACAACTACCACAACTACCACCACTACCACAACTACCACAACTACCACCACTACCACCACTACCACAACTACCACAACTACCACAACTACCACCACTACAACAACTACCACAACTACCACCACTACCACCACTACCACAACTACCACAACTACCACAACTACCACCACTACAACAACTACCACAACTACCACAAATACCACAACTACCACAACTACCACCAATACCACAACTACCACAACTACCACAACTACCACCACTACAACAACTACCACAACTACCACAACTACCACAACTACCACAACTACCACCACTACCACCACTACCACCACTACCACAACTACCACCACTACAACAACTACCACAACTACCACCACTACCACAACTACCACAACTACCACCACTACCACCACTACAACAACTACCACAACTACCACCACTACCACAACTACCACAACTACCACCACTACCACCACTACCACAACTACCACAACTACCACAACTACCACCACTACAACAACTACCACAACTACCACCACTACCACCACTACCACAACTACCACAACTACCACAACTACCACCACTACAACAACTACCACAACTACCACAAATACCACAACTACCACAACTACCACCAATACCACAACTACCACAACTACCACAACTACCACCACTACAACAACTACCACAACTACCACAACTACCACAACTACCACAACTACCACCACTACAACAACTACCACAACTACCACAACTACCACAACTACCACAACTACCACCACTACCACCACTACCACCACTACCACAACTACCACCACTACAACAACTACCACAACTACCACCACTACCACAACTACCACAACTACCACCACTACCACCACTACCACAACTACCACAACTACCACAACTACCACCACTACAACAACTACCACAACTACCACAACTACCACAACTACCACAACTACCACCACTACCACCACTACCACAACTACCACCACTACAACAACTACCACCACTACCACCACTACCACAACTACCACAACTACCACCACTACCACCACTACCACAACTACCACAACTACCACAACTACCACAACTACCACAACTACCACAACTACCACCACTACCACCACTACCACAACTACCACAACTACCACCACTACAACAACTACCACAACTACCACAACTACCACAACTACCACAACTACCACCACTACCACCACTACCACAACTACCACCACTACAACAACTACCACCACTACCACCACTACCACAACTACCACAACTACCACCACTACCACCACTACCACAACTACCACCACTACCACAACTACCACCACTACCACCACTACCACAACTACCACAACTACCACAACTACCACCACTACCACAACTACCACCACTACCACCACTACCACAACTACCACAACCACCACAACTACAACAACAACTACCACTACCACCACCAACTTATTACATCGTCTCGTCAAATTCACAACAAAAATTTTGAGTGAAGAAACAGCAGCTCAGAGAATTTTCACTTTTTCCGCCTAAATCTGAACAGATTTATGGTGAATGTTGCCATGGTTGTGGAATACCATGGTGAATGTTGCCATGGTTGTAGAATACCATGGTGAATGTTGCCATGGTTGTAGAATACCATGGTGAATGTTGCCATGGTTGTAGAATACCATGGTGAATGTTGCCATGGTTGTAGAATACCATGATGAATGTTGCCATGGTTGTAGAATACCATGGTGAATGTTGCCATGGTTGTAGAATACCATGGTGAATGTTGCCATGGTTGTAGAATACCATGATGAATGTTGCCATGGTTGTAGAATACCATGGTGAATGTTGCCATGGTTGTAGAATACCATGGTGAATGTTGCCATGGTTGTAGAATACCATGATGAATGTTGCCATGGTTGTAGAATACCATGGTGAATGTTGCCATGGTTGTAGAATACCATGGTGAATGTTGCCATGGTTGTAGAATACCATGATGAATGTTGCCATGCTTGCAGAATATCATGGTGAATGTTGCCATGGTTGTAGAATACCATGGTGAGTGTTGCCATGGTTGTAGAATACCATGGTGAATGTTGCCATGGTTGTAGAATACCATGGTGAATGTTGCCATGGTTGTAGAATACCATGGTGAATATTGCCATGGTTGTAGAATACCATGGTGAATGTTGCCATGGTTGTAGAATACCATGGTGAATGTTGCCATGGTTGTAGAATTCCATGGTGAATGTTGCCATGGTTGTGGAATACCATGGTGAATGTTGCCATGGTTTTAGAATACCATGGTGAATGTTGCCATGGTTGTAGAATACCATGGTGAATGTTGCCATGGTTGTAGAATACCATGATGAATGTTGCCATGCTTGCAGAATATCATGGTGAATGTTGCCATGGTTGTAGAATACCATGGTAAATGTTGCCATGGTTGTAGAATACCATGGTGAATGTTGCCATGGTTGTAGAATACCATGGTGAATGTTGCCATGGTTGTAGAATACCATGATGAATGTTGCCATGGTTGTAGAATACCATGGTGAATGTTGCCATGGTTGTAGAATACCATGGTGAATGTTGCCATGGTTGTAGAATACCATGATGAATGTTGCCATGCTTGCAGAATATCATGGTGAATGTTGCCATGGTTGTAGAATACCATGGTGAATGTTGCCATGGTTGTAGAATACCATTGTGAATGTTGCCATGGTTGTAGAATACCATGGTGAATGTTGCAATGGTTGTAGAATACCATGGTGAATATTGCCATGGTTGTAGAATACCATGGTGAATGTTGCCATGGTTGTAGAATACCATGGTGAATGTTGCCATGGTTGTAGAATACCATGGTGAATGTTGCCATGGTTGTGGAATACCATGGTGAATGTTGCCATGGTTGTAGAATACCATGGTGAATGTTGCCATGGTTGTAGAATACCATGGTGAATGTTGCCATGGTTGTAGAATACCATGATGAATGTTGCCATGCTTGCAGAATATCATGGTGAATGTTGCCATGGTTGTAGAATACCATGGTGAATGTTGCCATGGTTGTAGAATACCATGGTGAATGTTGCCATCGTTGTAGAATACCATGGTGAATGTTGCCATGGTTGTAGAATACCATGGTGAATGTTGCCATGGTTGTAGAATACCATGGTGAATATTGCCATGGTTGTAGAATACCATGGTGAATGTTGCCATAGTTGTAGAATATCATGGTGAATGTTGCCATGATTGTAGAATACCATGGTGAATATTTCCATGGTTGTAGAATACCATGGTGAATGTTGCCATTGTTGTAGAATACCATGGTGAATGTTGCCATGGTTGTAGAATACCATGGTGAATGTTGCCATGGTTGTAGAATACCATGGTGAATGTTGCCATGGTTGTAGAATACCATGGTGAATGTTGCCATGGTTGTAGAATACCATGGTGAATGTTGCCATGGTTGTAGAATACCATGGTGAATGTTGCCATGGTTGTAGAATACCATGGTGAATGTTGCCATGGTTGTAGAATACCATGGTGAATGTTGCCATGGTTGTAGAATACCATGGTGAATGTTGCCATGGTTGTAGAATACCATGGTGAATGTTGCCATAGTTGTAGAATATCATGGTGAATGTTGCCATGGTTGTAGAATACCATGGTGAATGTTGCCATGGTTGAAGAATACCATGGTGAATGTTGCCATGGTTGTAGAATACCATGGTGAATGTTGCCATGGTTGTAGAATACCATGGTGAATGTTGCCATGGTTGTAGAATACCATGGTGAATGTAGCCATAGTTGTAGAATATCATGGTGAATGTTGCCATGGTTTTAGAATACCATGATGAATGTTGCCATGGTTGTAGAATACCATGGTGAATGTTGCCATGGTTGTAGAATACCATGGTGAATGTTGCCATGGTTGTAGAATACCATGGTGAATGTTGCCATGGTTGTAGAATACCATGGTGAATATTGCCATGGTTGTAGAAAAGCATGGTGAATGTTACCATTATTGTAGAATACCATGGTGAATGTTGCCATGGTTGTAGAATATTATGGTGAATGTTGCCATGGTTGTAGAATACCATGGTGAATGTTGCCATGGTTGTAGAATACCATGGTGAATGTTGCCATGGTTGTAGAATACCATGGTGAATGTTGCCATGGTTGTAGAATACCATGGTGAATGTTGCCATGGTTGTAGAATACCATGGTGAATGTTGCCATGGTTGTAGAATACCATGGTGAATGTTGCCATGGTTGTAGAATACCATGGTGAATATTGCCATGGTTGTAGAATACCATGGTGAATGTTGCCATAGTTGTAGAATATCATGGTGAATGTTGCCATGATTGTAGAATACCATGGTGAATATTTCCATGGTTGTAGAATACCATGGTGAATGTTGCCATTGTTGTAGAATACCATGGTGAATGTTGCCATGGTTGTAGAATACCATGGTGAATGTTGCCATGGTTGTAGAATACCATGGTGAATGTTGCCATGGTTGTAGAATACCATGGTGAATGTTGCCATGGTTGTAGAATACCATGGTGAATGTTGCCATGGTTGTAGAATACCATGGTGAATGTTGCCATGGTTGTAGAATACCATGGTGAATGTTGCCATGGTTGTAGAATACCATGGTGAATGTTGCCATGGTTGTAGAATACCATGGTGAATGTTGCCATGGTTGTAGAATACCATGGTGAATGTTGCCATAGTTGTAGAATATCATGGTGAATGTTGCCATGGTTGTAGAATACCATGGTGAATGTTGCCATGGTTGAAGAATACCATGGTGAATGTTGCCATGGTTGTAGAATACCATGGTGAATGTTGCCATGGTTGTAGAATACCATGGTGAATGTTGCCATGGTTGTAGAATACCATGGTGAATGTAGCCATAGTTGTAGAATATCATTGTGAATGTTGCCATGGTTTTAGAATACCATGATGAATGTTGCCATGGTTGTAGAATACCATGGTGAATGTTGCCATGGTTGTAGAATACCATGGTGAATGTTGCCATGGTTGTAGAATACCATGGTGAATGTTGCCATGGTTGTAGAATACCATGGTGAATATTGCCATGGTTGTAGAAAAGCATGGTGAATGTTACCATTATTGTAGAATACCATGGTGAATGTTGCCATGGTTGTAGAATATTATGGTGAATGTTGCCATGGTTGTAGAATACCATGGTGAATGTTGCCATGGTTGTAGAATACCATGGTGAATGTTGCCATGGTTGTAGAATACCATGGTGAATGTTGCCATGGTTGTAGAATACCATGGTGAATGTTGCCATGGTTGTAGAATACCATGGTGAATGTTGCCATGGTTGTAGAATACCATGGTGAATGTTGCCATGGTTGTAGAATACCATGGTGAATGTTGCCATGATTGTAGAATACCATGGTGAATGTTGCCATGGTTGTAGAATACCATGGTGAATGTTGCCATGGTTGTAGAATATTATGGTGAATGTTGCCATGGTTGAAGAATATTATGGTGAATGTTGCCATGGTTGTAGAATACCATGGTGAATGTTGCCATGGTTGTAGAATACTATGGTGAATGTTGCCATGGTTGTAGAATACCATGGTGAATGTTGCCATGGTTGTAGAATATTATGGTGAATGTTGCCATGGTTGTAGAATACCATGGAGAATGTTGCCATGGTTGTAGAATACCGTGGTGGATGTTGCCATGGTTGTAGAATACCATGGTGAATGTTGCCATGGTTGTAGAATACCATGGTGAATGTTGCCATGGTTGTAGAATATTATAGTGAATATTGCCATGGTTGAAGAACATCATGGAGAATGTTGCCATGGTTGTAGAATACCATGGTGAATGTTGCCATGGTTGTAGAATACCATGGTGAATGTTGCCATGGTTGTAGAATACCATGGTGAATTTTGCCATGGTTGTAGAATATTATGGTGAATGTTGCCATGGTTGAAGAATATTATGGTGAATGTTGCCATGGTTGTAGAATACCATGGTGAATGTTGCCATGGTTGTAGAATACCATGGTGAATGTTGCCATGGTTGTAGAATATTATGGTGAATGTTGCCATAGTTGTAGAATACCATGGTGAATGTTGCCATGGTTGTAGAATATTATGGTGAATGTTGCCATGGTTGTAGAATACCATGGTGAATGTTGCCATAGTTGTAGAATACCATGGTGAATGTTGCCATGGTTTTAGAATACCATGGTGAATGTTGCCATAGTTGTAGAATACCATGGTGAATGTTGCCATGGTTGTAGAATATTATGGTGAATGTTGCCATGGTTGTAGAATACCATGGTGAATGTTGCCATGGTTGTAGTATACCATGGTGAATGTTGCCATGGTTGTAGAATACCATGGTGAATGTTGCCATGGTTGTAGAATATTATGGTGAATGTTGCCATGGTAGTAGAGTACCATGGTGAATGTTGCCATGGTTGTAGAATACCATGGTGAATGTTGCCATGGTTGTAGGATACCATGGTGAATGTTCCCATGGTTGTAGAATACCATGGTGGATGTTGCCATGGTTGTAGAATACCATGGTGAATGTTGCCATGGTTGTAGAATACCATGGTGGATGTTGCCATGGTTGTAGAATATTATTGTGAATGTTGCCATGGTTGTAGAATACCATGGTGAATGTTGCCATGGTTGTAGAATACCATGGTGAATGTTGCCATGGTTGTAGAATACCATGGTGAATGTTGCCATGGTTGTAGAATACCATGGTGAATGTTGCCATGGTTGTAGAATATTATTGTGAATGTTGCCATGGTTGTAGGATACCATGGTGGATGTTCCCATGGTTGTAGAATACCATGGTGGATGTTGCCATGGTTGTAGAATACCATGGTGAATGTTGCCATGGTTGTAGAATACCATGGTGGATGTTGCCATGGTTGTAGAATACCATGGAGAATGTTGCCATGGTTGTAGAATACCATGGTGAATGTTGCCATGGTTGTAGAATATTATGGTGAATGTTGCCATGGTTGAAGAATACCATGGTGAATGTTGCCATGGTTGTAGAATACCATGGTGAATGTTGCCATGGTTGTAGAATACCATGTTGAATGTTGCCATAGTTGTAGAATATCATACTGAATGTTGCCATGGTTGTAGAATACCATGGTGAATGTTGCCATAATTGTAGAATACCATGGTGAATGTTGCCATGGTTGTAGAATACCATGGAGAATGTTGCCATGGTTGTAGAATACCATGGTGAATGTTGCCATGGTTGAAGAATGCCATGGTGAATATTGCCATGGTTGTAGAATACCATGGTGAATGTTGCCATGGTTGAAGAATGCCATGGTGAATATTGCCATGGTTGTAGAATAACATGATGAATGTTGCCATGGTTGTAGAATACCATGAATGTTGCCATGGTAGGGAATAGACTGAAATAAAAAGACAATACAATGTAGAGCGCTAAACTAGGTGCACCAACAACCACACATAAGAAACACCTGATAAAAATTTAGGGAAATAAAACAATGAAGGAAGAAAAAATTAATGAGTGACAAGGATAGAAAAGGAAGAGGAGGAGGAGGGGTAGGAGAAGAAGAAGGAGGAGGAGGAGGAGGAGGAGGAGGAGGAGGAGGGGTAGGAGAAGAAGTAGGAGGAGGAGGAGGAGGGATAGGAGAAGAAGAAGGAGGAGGAGGAGGAGGAGGAGGAGGGGTAGGAGAAGAAGTAGGAGGAGGAGGAGGAGGAGGAGGGGTAGGAGAAGAAGAAGGAAGAGTAGGAGGAGGGGTAGGAGAAGAAGAAGGAGGAGGAGGAGGAGGAGGAGGAGGGGTAGGAGAAGAAGTAGGAGGAGGAGGAGGAGGAGGAGGGCTAGGAGAAGAAGAAGGAGGAGGAGGAGGAGGAGGAGGAGGTGTAGGAGAAGAAGTAGGAGGAGGAGGAGGAGGAGGAGGGATAGGAGAAGAAGAAGGAGGAGGAGGAGGAGGAGGAGGAGGGGTAGGAGAAGAAGTAGGAGGAGGAGGAGGAGGAGGAGGGGTAGGAGAAGAAGAAGGAAGAGTAGGAGGAGGGGTAGGAGAAGAAGAAGAAGGAGGAGGAGGAGGGATAGGAGAAGAAGGAGGAGGAGGAGGAGGAGGAGGAGGAGGGGTAGGAGAAGAAGAAGGAGGAGGAAGAGGAGGGGTAGGAGAAGAAGAAGGAGGAGAAGAAAAGATCAGTAACAGCAGTAAAGAGACAACACAGGACAAGGAAATAGGATAAAGGATAGGTAGGAGAGAATAGGAGAGAGAGAATAATTGAGGTGTAAATAGAGGGGAAAGAAGAGAGAATAAAGGAAGACGACGTGCAGACGATGAAAAAAGGGAAAGCAGAGCAAATGGAGTGACAATTATAGAGAGAGAGAGAGTGAAAAGAGTGTTGCAAGAGTCACTCACTCTTTCCTATGTATATATATATATATACATATATATATATATATATATATATATATATATATATATATATATATATATATATATATATATATAAATATATATATATAAATATATATATATGTATATAGATATATATATATATACATATATATATACACTTGTATATATATATATATATATATATATATATATATATATATATATATATATATATATATATATATATATATATATATATATATATATATATATATATATATATATATATATATATATCTCGAAGAGTGAGGCAAATAGGGAAGAATGCAGTAATATATATTCCAGTAACCACAATTTGCATAATTGTTGAGGTTTTATCCAGTCTTCAGTGTCTCAGTGTTCAGTGTTCAGTGTTAAGTGTTCAGTGCTCAGTGTCTCAGTGTCTCAGTGTCTTAATGTTCAGTGTTCAGTGTTAAGTGTTCAGTGCTCAGTGTCTCAGTGTCTCAGTGTCTCAGTGTCCTAATGTTCAGTGTTCAGTGTTCAGTGTCTCAGTGTCTCAGTGTCTCAGTGACTCAGTGTCTCAGTGTCTTAATGTTCAGTGTTCAGTGTTCAGTGTTCAGTGTTCAGTGTCTCAGTGTCTCAGTGACTCAGTGTCTCAGTGTCTTAATGTTCAGTGTTCAGTGTACAGTGCTCAGTGTCTCTGTGTCTCAGTGTCTCAGTGTTCAGTGTTCAGTGTTCATTGTTCAGTGCTCAGTGTTCAGTATTCAGTGCTCAGTGTCTCATTGTTCAGTGTTCATTGTTCAGTGCCCAGTGTTCAGTGTTCAGTGTTCAGTGTTCAGTGTTCAGTGCTCAGTGTTCAGTGCTCAGTGTTCAGTGTTCAGTGTTCAGTGTCTCAGTGTCTCAGTGTTCAGCGTTCAGTGTTCAGTGTTCAGTGCTCAGTGTTCAGTGTTCAGTGTTCAGTGTCTCAGTGTTCAGTGTTCATGTTCAGTGTCTCAGTGTTCTGTGTTCAGTGTCTCAGTGTTCAGTGTTCAGTGTTCAGTGTTCAGTGTCTCAGTGTTCAGTGTTCAGTGTTCAGTGTCTCAGTGTTCAGTGTTCAGTGTTCAGTGTTCAGCGTTCAGTGTTCAGTGTCTCAATGTCTCAGTGTCTCAGTGTCTCAGTGTTCAGTGTTCAGTGTTCAGTGTCTCAGTGTCTCAGTGTCTCAGTGTTCAGTGTTCAGTGTTCAGTGTTCAGTGCTCAGTGTCTCAGTGTCTCAGTGTCTCAGTGTTCAGTGTTCAGTGTTCAGTGTTCAGTGCTCAGTGTCTCAGTGTCTCAGTGTTCAGTGTTCAGTGTTCAGTGTTCAGTGGCTCAGTGTCTCAGTGTCTCAGTGTTCAGTGTTCAGTGATCAGTGCTCAGTGTCTCAGTGTCTCAGTGTCTCAGTGTTCAGTATTCAGTGTTCAGTGTTCAGTGCTCAGTGTCTCAGTGTCTCAGTGTCTCAGTGTCCAGTGTTCAGTGTTCAGTGTTCAGTGTTCAGTGTTCAGTGCTCAGTGCCTCAGTGTCTCAGTGCCTCAGTGTTCAGTGTTCAGTGTTCAGTGTCTCAGTGTCTCAGTGTCTCAGTGTTCAGTGTTCAGTGTTCAGTGTTCAGTGTTCAGTGCTCAGTGCCTCAGTGTCTCAGTGCCTCAGTGTTCAGTGTTCAGTGTTCAGTGTCTCAGTGTCTCAGTGTCTCAGTGTCTCAGTGTTCAGTGTTCAGTGTTCAGTGTCTCAGTGTCTCAGTGTCTCAGTGTTCAGTGTTCAGTGTTCAGTGTTCAGTGTCTAAGTGTCTCAGTGTTCAGTGTTCAGTGTTCAGTGCTCAGTGTCTCAGTGTCTCAGTGTCTCAGTGTTCAGTGTTCAGTGTCTCAGTGTCTCAGTGTCTCAGTGTTCAGTGTTCAGTGTTCAGTGTTCAGTGTCTCAGTGTCTCAGTGTCTCAGTGTTCAGTGTTCAGTGTTCAGTGTCTCAGTGTCTCAGTGTTCAGTGTTCAGTGTTCAGTGTCTCAGTGTCTCAGTGTCTCAGTGTCTAAGTGCCTCAGTGTCTCAGTGTTCAGTGTTCAGTGTTCAGTGTCTCAGTGTCTCAGTGTTCAGTGTTCAGTGTTCAGTGTCTCAGTGTCTCAGTGTCTCAGTGTTCAGTGTTCAGTGTCTTAGTGTTCAGTGTTCAGTGTTCAGTGTTCAGTGTCTCAGTGTCTCAGTGTCTCAGTGTTCAGTGTTCAGTGTCTCAGTGTCTCAGTGTCTCAGTGTTCCGTGTTCAGTGTTCAGTGTCTCAGTGTCTCAGTGTCTCAGTGTTCAGTGTTCAGTGTTCAGTATCTCAGTGTCTCAGTGTCTCAGTGTTCAGTGTTCAGTGTTCAGTGTCTCAGTGTCTCAGTGTCTCAGTGTCTCAGTGTTCAGTGTTCAGTATCTCAGTGTCTCAGTGTCTCAGTGTCTCAGTGTTCAGTGTTCAGTATTCAGTGTCTCAGTGTCTCAGTGTCTCAGTGTCTCAGTGTCTCAGTGTTCAGTGTTCAGTGTTCAGTGTCTCAGTG
>NC_091340.1:13917537-13945037 GCF_038502225.1 Cherax quadricarinatus
TTGCTAGTGTGGGTTAGTAGCGTGCGTTGCTAGTGTGGGTTAGTAGCGTGCGTTGCTAGTGTGGGTTACCAGCGTGCGTTGCTAGTGTGGGTTAGTAGCGTGCGTTGCTAGTGTGGGTTAGTAGCGTGCGTTGCTAGTGTGGGTTAGTAGCGTGCGTTGCTAGTGTGGGTTAGTAGCGTGCGTTGCTAGTGTGGGTTAGTAGCGTGCGTTGCTAGTGTGGGTTAGTAGCGTGCGTTGCTAGTGTGGGTTAGTAGCGTGCGTTGCTAGTGTGGGTTAGTAGCGTGCGTTGCTAGTGTGGGTTAGTAGCGTGCGTTGCTAGTGTGGGTTAGTAGCGTGCGTTGCTAGTGTGGGTTAGTAGCGTGCGTTGCTAGTGTGGGTTAGTAGCGTGCGTTGCTAGTGTGGGTTAGTAGCGTGCGTTGCTAGTGTGGGTTAGTAGCGTGCGTTGCTAGTGTGGGTTACCAGCGTGCGTTGCTAGTGTGGGTTAGTAGCGTGCGTTGCTAGTGTGGGTTAGTAGCGTGCGTTGCTAGTGTGGGTTAGTAGCGTGCGTTGCTAGTGTGGGTTAGTAGCGTGCGTTGCTAGTGTGGGTTAGTAGCGTGCGTTGCTAGTGTGGGTTAGTAGCGTGCGTTGCTAGTGTGGGTTAGTAGCGTGCGTTGCTAGTGTGGGTTAGTAGCGTGCGTTGCTAGTGTGGGTTAGTAGCGTGCGTTGCTAGTGTGGGTTAGTAGCGTGCGTTGCTAGTGTGGGTTAGTAGCGTGCGTTGCTAGTGTGGGTTAGTAGCGTGTGTTGCTAGTGTGGGTTAGTAGCGTGCGTTGCTAGTGTGGGTTAGTAGCGTGCGTTGCTAGTGTGGGTTAGTAGCGTGCGTTGCTAGTGTGGGTTAGTAGCGTGCGTTGCTAGTGTGGGTTACCAGCGTGCGTTGCTAGTGTGGGTTAGTAGCGTGCGTTGCTAGTGTGGGTTAGTAGCGTGCGTTGCTAGTGTGGGTTAGTAGCGTGCGTTGCTAGTGTGGGTTAGTAGCGTGCGTTGCTAGTGTGGGTTAGTAGCGTGCGTTGCTAGTGTGGGTTAGTAGCGTGCGTTGCTAGTGTGGGTTAGTAGCGTGCGTTGCTAGTGTGGGTTAGTAGCGTGCGTTGCTAGTGTGGGTTAGTAGCGTGCGTTGCTAGTGTGGGTTAGTAGCGTGCGTTGATAGTGTGGGTTAGTAGCGTGCGTTGCTAGTGTGGGTTAGTAGCGTGCGTTGCTAGTGTGGGTTAGTAGCGTGCGTTGCTAGTGTGGGTTAGTAGCGTGCGTTGCTAGTGTGGGTTACCAGCGTGCGTTGCTAGTGTGGGTTAGTAGCGTGCGTTGCTAGTGTGGGTTAGTAGCGTGCGTTGCTAGTGTGGGTTAGTAGCGTGCGTTGCTAGTGTGGGTTAGTAGCGTGCGTTGCTAGTGTGGGTTAGTAGCGTGCGTTGCTAGTGTGGGTTAGTAGCGTGCGTTGCTAGTGTGGGTTAGTAGCGTGCGTTGCTAGTGTGGGTTAGTAGCGTGCGTTGCTAGTGTGGGTTAGTAGCGTGCGTTGCTAGTGTGGGTTAGTAGCGTGCGTTGCTAGTGTGGGTTAGTAGCGTGCGTTGCTAGTGTGGGTTAGTAGCGTGCGTTGCTAGTGTGGGTTAGTAGCGTGTGTTGCTAGTGTGGGTTAGTAGCGTGCGTTGCTAGTGTGGGTTAGTAGCGTGCGTTGCTAGTGTGGGTTTGTAGCGTGCGTTGCTAGTGTGGGTTACCAGCGTGCGTTGCTAGTGTGGGTTAGTAGCGTGCGTTGCTAGTGTGGGTTAGTAGCGTGCGTTGCTAGTGTGGGTTAGTAGCGTGCGTTGCTAGTGTGGGTTAGTAGCGTGTGTTGCTAGTGTGGGTTAGTAGCGTGCGTTGCTAGTGTGGGTTAGTAGCGTGCGTTGCTAGTGTGGGTTAGTAGCGTGCGTTGCTAGTGTGGGTTAGTAGCGTGCGTTGCTAGTGTGGGTTAGTAGCGTGCGTTGCTAGTGTGGGTTAGTAGCGTGCGTTGCTAGTGTGGGTTAGTAGCGTGCGTTGCTAGTGTGGGTTAGTAGCGTGCGTTGCTAGTGTGGGTTAGTAGCGTGCGTTGCTAGTGTGGGTTAGTAGCGTGCGTTGCTAGTGTGGGTTACCAGCGTGCGTTGCTAGTGTGGGTTAGTAGCGTGTGTTGCTAGTGTGGGTTAGTAGCGTGCGTTGCTAGTGTGGGTTAGTAGCGTGTGTTGCTAGTGTGGGTTAGTAGCGTGCGTTGCTAGTGTGGGTTACCAGCTTGCGTTGCTAGTGTGGGTTAGTAGCGTGCGTTGCTAGTGTGGGTTACCAGCGTGCGTTGCAAGATGACACACAGTAATGTTGACATTCATGAAAGCTCGCAGGATATTGCAATCCCGCACAATACAAACTGGAGAGTAAACTCTGCTTCTTGTGTGTACATACCCCAGTGTATGTACATCCACCAAGGTATATACATCTACTAGCTTACCAACCAATTTACATCTGAATAGGAAGAGGTAGCCTATTCCTTCCAGTACTGACGTGCCCATCTTACATCTTGGCAAATATCTTACATGAGAATAATAATAATAATAAGGTACAATAATAAGATACAAATAAGGTACAATAATAAGGTACATTAATAAGGTGCGAGGTATACAGACCATAGCTGACATCAATGACATACTACTATATAGAAAATCCTTTGTTATGCAGAGCATTCCGGGCAAATCAGGTCAATTTTGTCCCAGGATGTGACCCACACCAGTCGTTTAACATCCAGGTAACTATTTTCCTTCTAGGTGAACAGGGTCAGCAGGTGTTTTAAGGAAACAAGTCCTGATGTTTCCACCCGGACTTCAGTGAGCTCAGTGTGCTGATAATCTAGCTACGGGACGCCTTTCAGTAGTGCAACGACACAGACGCTCTTTACAGTTAATCTATCAGTGGGTTTACCCTCCAGTCTTAGCTCTCTGGGTAATGTTGCAAAGCAACGACACTGTCGTTCTTAAAGTTAATCTAACAGTTGATTTCATTCTTCGTTAAGCTGTGTGGATGATGCTGTTACCTCAAGCCTCGTTGTGCTCTCGTCTCTTTCTCAAAACTTTCTAGTTTTAGTATTCGTTTTAGCAACTTTGAACGTTAAAAAACGAATTTCCTTTTAGTGTTAGCTGTGAGTGCGCGGTCATTGCTGAGAGCAGTGCAGCCAGGCCTCTGGTAGAGCCAGAAGAAAGTGGAACGAAAACATAATAGGAATAATTCCGAGGAAAACGTGTCGCTACACAATGGAGTGTTCCTTACAAAGCATATGAGCAGTCTGCGCCGGATGGATTACCAGTCGTTTCAGAGAAGTACCTCATCGTCTCATTTTAGAGGTATTACGCTGGAAACAGAGTGAGGCAGTGCTGGAGCAATGGCCCGCTGGACCACTCATTACCGCCTCTAAACTCCGTCCTCGAAATGTTATGTTCATCTTATACTGGTACTCCAGCTACTCCCCTCGAGGAGGGGTGCCTGCATGCTGGTTATGAGTGCTTGATCCAGGGAATTGGAGCCTTCGTTAATTTCCTTGGATAAAGAGTGTTTGCCTGCTGCTTCCCAAGTGTTATATGGCTCAGATAAAGGTTTAGCAACTTTCCCCTTCAGTATGATTATAATGTTTTTAACTTATGAGTGAATTGTAGTGTGCGTGCGTGTGTGTGTGTGTGTGTGTGTGTGTGTGTGTGTGTGTGTGTGTGTGTGTGTGTGTGTGTGTGTGTACATCATCTTAAGGCTATGTATAGATCCTGCCTCCACTACATCTCTCTATAGATTGTTCCACTTCTTGACAACTCTATGACTGAAGAAATACTTTCTAACATCCCTGTGACTCATCTGAGTCTTTAACTTCTAGTTGTGACTCCTTGTTGCTGAAACAGTCTGTCCCGATCCATCTTGTCAATTCCTCTCAGTATTTTATGTAGATGTTATGTCCCTCCTGTCTACCAGTATCGTCAGGTTGAGTGCCCTTAACCACTCCTCGTAGGACATACCCCTCAGCTTTGGTGCTAGTTTTCTTGCAAACTTTTGCACTTTCTCTAATTTATTGACATGTTTAACCAGGTGTGGGTTCCATGCTGGGCCTGACATACACAGTGTAGTGTCGTGAATGACTCCTTACTTAGATGCCGAAATGCTATTCTCAGGTTTGCCAGGCGCCCATATGCTGCAACAGTTATTTTGTAGATGTGCGCCTCAGATGTGCTCGGTATGATGCTCACCCCAAGATCCTTTTCCTTGAGTGAGTTTTGCAGCCTTTGACCTCTTAGGTTGTAGTCCGTCTGCTGTCTTCCTTGTCCTTCCCCAAGCAGCATAATTTTGAACATGCTGGAGATAAACTCCATCTTCGTTGGTGTTTAGTTTACTTTCTAAAACTGTGTTCTGCGGGGTGGGAGGGGTTGGTGCAGGCTGATGGTGTGGTAAGTAGGTCTGGATATTATGGTAGGCTGGTGTTGTGGGGGTATTAGTGCTGGGGGTAGGGAGTTTGGGGTAGAGTGTGGCTTGGGTCTGGTCATTGTGTAGGGTTAGTGTGGGTCGGTAGGCGTTGAGGGGATGCTGTGGTTGGTTCTGTGGGCAGTTGTGTCTGCTGTTCCCCCTGAGGCTGTGCTCCTCTGTCTGTTGCTACCTTCCCTCTCTCCTGTTTCTGGTTCTGGCACCTTCTTATGCTTTCTGTCAATTGTTACCTTTCTTTTTGTGTTCTGTCACGGTCAAGGTACACTCGCTGGTATTTTAGGAAATCCTTTAACCCTGGTTTCTGCTGCAGGATCTTTTATGTGTACCATTTCTGTCTCGAATGTCAATTTGATTGGGTGGTTCTTTTCTATTGAGTACCACCCAAGTCTCTGAAAATCTGCCAGTTGAGCCATGTTCTCTCTTATTACTATGATGATGCTCTCATTCTGTGTTATCTTCCCCACCTTATTTTTTCATAGGTCTTCCCTTCTGCCTCATGAAGTCCATGAATATTAAGTGGCCTCTCCATCTCCTCTTCCCATTTCATTTCCCTTCATAATCCTGGGTCCAATTTAAGTATCTCCATGGTTGTTTCCCTTATCATCTCCCAGACATTCCAGTGGCCTGATATATCATTTACTCGAGGGACTTCTTTGCTCCTTCTCCTCCTTCAGTCCCTTCACTGTCCACAAATGTTCCCGAACCCCCACACCTTACTGCTATTGGTCCTCACCTCCATATTCCACTTCAGCACTTCTATTTCCTCCATCATGCTCTGCATCCTTGCCTCAGCAGCTACTACTCATAACTCTCACTCTCTGTATATGTCTTCTCCATCATTGGGTTGCAAAACTCACTTAGCATTTTTTCTTACTTTCGTTCAATTGTGCTCTTGAACCTTTCTGCCAATGTTTCCTTATATCTCAGTTATCCCCAGTATCCTTCCTTTTCGTCCTGCCATTTTTGGGGGGCTTAGTGTGACTGTGGTAGTGTTAGAGTGTTTGTATGTGTGTACTCACCTGACTCACCTAATTGTGGTTGCATGGATTGATTCATAGCTCCTGGCCCTGCCTCTTCAATGGTGGCTACTAAGTCAACTATCTCCATTCTCCATGAGCTTTATCACACCTCTTCTTAAAGCTATGTAAGGATCCTGCCTCTGCTACATCAATTTCCATATATGAAACATTTCCATTTATGAGAAACTATTCTTATCTTTACTCAAACCACATATGTGAAAGCTATTTATAATTCACTTTTGTACCAATCATTTTAGTTTCCACTTTCTTTTGGATGATTTTCTGGTGATAATTATTTGAAGTAGTTCCTAGATCCCTTCAGTATTTTCTCTTATTCTATATTCTTCTTGTGTACTCTTTTCGCTTTCTCCTACTTCCTTTATACGTCTTTTATCTACGTTTACTTCTCTTTTCCCTCTGTAATTTCATTTACTCAGTTTATTCAAGTCGTTATGTAGAGATTTGATGTTAATTTTATAATTTATTTGACGTAAGATTTTTGTATCATTGCTGATAGACCTCTGTGTCAGGAAGGTTATCAGCGGAGAGACAGGTGTGTCAGGAGGGTCATCCACCTGAGAGACAGTCGTGTCAGGAAGGTCATCACCTGACACCCGCGTCAGTAGGCCCCTCATGTGACAAACACCGGTGCCAAGAGACATCATCCACTTTGCTCTCTAACAAACCAGCAGCAGCAACAACAGAAGCAGCAGCAGCAGCAGCAGCAGCAGCAACAGAAGCAGCAGCAGCAGCAGCAACAGAAGCAGCAGCAGCAGCAGCAGCAGCAGAAGCAGAAGCAGCAGCAGCAGCAGCAGCAGCAGCAGCAGCAGCAGCAGCAGCAGCAGGGCTCTATTAAACACAACCAGTCACTGCTCTCCTGCATAGCGGAGCTCTACTGATATCAGGAATTTATCGCACGCCACTTTACACCCTCAACACTACACCCACTGCTGTATAAACTTAAACCCAAATACTAAAAGTCAACGATCAGCTGAGGGCAAATGTCTGGCAGACTGCCTACCATTTCTCTCCCTAATACATGTTATATTTTTCCAACGCGAACTCAAGGCTTTACACAAGTCTGGTAAGTTTTATACTCGCAGACTAATCCTGTGACTTCAATAGCGACTGGAAATACATGGTAGGAGATGTGAGGGAGTGACTACTTCTTCGCTTGCGCCATTATGAAGGAGTTTACGTTCTTTTTGCTGGGGAGTTACAAGATGGAGGGGACGCTTTATGGTGTCAGCTCCGTGAAAACCAGGAGAGAAACTTGCTGAAGGTGTAGCAAAGAGTGCTAATGGCGGAGGAGATGGGCAGTGTTGACGCTGGTGCAGTGGGTGTTGCTGATGGTGTTGGTGGTGGTAGTGGTGGTAGTGGTGGTGGTAGTGTTGGTGGTGGTGGTGGTGCTGCTGGTGGTGATGGTAGTGTTGGTGGTGATGGTGTTGGTGGAAGTGCTGGTAGTGGTGTTGTTGGTAGTGCTGGTGGTGGTGCTGGTGATATTGGTGGTGGTAGTGCTGGTGGTGGTGTTGGTGGTGGTAGTGCTGGTGTTGGTGGTGGTAGTGGTACTGGTGGTGGTAGTGCACGTGGTGTTGGTGCTGGTAGTGCTGGTGGCGATGTTCATAGTGCTGGTGCCGGTGGTATTGGAGGAGGTAGTGCTGGTGTTGGTGGTGGTAGTGGTACTGGTGGTGGTAGTGCACGTGGTGTTGGTGCTGGTAGTGCTGGTGACGATGTTCATAGTGCTGGTGCCGGTGGTATTGGAGGAGGTAGTGCTGGTGTTGGTGGTGGTAGTGCAGGTGGCGGTGCTGTTAGTGCTGGCGGTAGAGCTGCTGCTGCTGGTGGTAGTGGTGGAGTTGGTGGTGGTACTGCTGGTGGTGGTAGTGCTGGTGGTGGTAGTGCTAGTGGTGGTGCTGGTGGTGGTAGTGATGGTGGCGGTGCTGGTAGTGCTAGTGGTACAGCTGGTGGTGTTAGTGGTGGTAGTGCTGGTGGTGGTGCTGGTAGTGCTGGCGGTAGAGCTGCTGCTGGTGGTGTTGGTGACGGTAGTGGTGGTGTTGGTGGTGGTAGTGCTGGTGGTGGTAGTGCTGGTGGTGGTAGTGCTGGTGGTGGTAGTGCTAGTGGTGGTAGTGCTGGTGTTGGTGGTGGTAGTGCTGGTGTTGGTGGTGGTAGTGCTGGTGGTGGTAGTGCTGGTAATGCTAGTTGTGGTGGTGGTACTGGTGGTGATGATGGTGGTAGTGCTCGTGGTGTTAGTGGTGGTAGTGCTGGTGGTGGTGGTGCTGGTAGTGCTGGTGGTGTTGGTGCTGGTAGTGCTGGTGGTGTTGGTGCTGCTAGTGCTGGTGGCGATGCTCATAGTGCTGGTGCCGATGGTATTGGTGGTGGTAGTGCTGGTGGTGGTGTTGGTGGCGGTATTGCTGGTGGCGGTGCTGGTAGTGCTCATGGTAGAGCTGATGCTGGTGGTGTTGATGGTGGTAGTGCTGGTGGTGATAGTGCTGTTGGTGATGGTGGTAGTAATGCTGGTGTTGGTGGTGCTTGTGGTGGTGGTGATGACGGTGGTAGTTCTGGTGCTGGTAATGTTGGTGGTGGAAGTGCTGGCGGTTGTGTTTGTGTTGGTAATGCTGGTGTTGGTAGTGATGGTGGTGGCAGTACTGGTGGTGGTGATGGTAGTGGTGCTGGTGGTGGTAGTGCTGGTGCTGGTAATGTTGGTGGTGGTAGTGCTGGTTGTGGTAGTGCTGCTGCTGGCAGTGTTGGTGGTGGTAGTGCTGGTGGTGTTGGTGGTCATACTGCTGGTGGTGGTAATACTTCCACTTAGGTCACACCACACATGCATATATATATATATATATATATATATATATATATATATATATATATATATATATATATATATATATATATTTTATTATCACACCGGCCGATTCCCACCAAGGCAGGGTGGCCCGAAAAAGAAAAACTTTCACCATCATTCACTCCATCACTGTCTTGCCAGAAGGGTGCTTTACACTACAGTTTTTAAACTGCAACATTAACACCCCTCCTTCAGAGTGCAGGCACTGTACTTCCCATCTCCAGGACTCAAGTCCGGCCTGCCGGTTTCCCTGAATCCCTTCATAAATGTTACTTTGCTCACACTCCAACAGCACGTCAAGTATTAAAAACCATTTGTCTCCATTCACTCCTATCAAACACGCTCACGCATGCCTGCTGGAAGTCCAAGCCCCTCGCACACAAAACCTCCTTTACCCCCTCCCTCCAACCTTTCCTAGGCCGACCCCTACCCCGCCTTACTTCCACTACAGACTGATACACTCTTGAAGTTATTCTGTTTCGCTCCATTCTCTCCACATGTCCGAACCACCTCAACAACCCTTCCTCAGCCCTCTGGACAACAGTTTTGGTAATCCCGCACCTCCTCCTAACTTCCAAACTACGAATTCTCTGTATTATATTCACACCACACATTGCTCTCAGACATGACATCTCCACTGCCTCCAGCCTTCTCCTCGCTGCAACATTCATCACCCATGCTTCACACCCATATAAGAGCGTTGGTAAAACTATACTCTCATACATTCCCCTCTTTGCCTCCAAGGACAAAGTTCTTTGTCTCCACAGACTCCTAAGTGCACCACTCACCCTTTTCCCCTCATCAATTCTATGATTCACCTCATCTTTCATAGACCCATCCGCTGACACGTCCACTCCCAAATATCTGAATACATTCACCTCCTCCATACTCTCTCCCTCCAATCTGATATCCAATCTTTCATCACCTAATCTTTTTGTTATCCTCATAACCTTACTCTTTCCTGTATTCACTTTCAATTTTCTTCTTTTGCACACCCTACCAAATTCATCCACCAATCTCTGCAACTTCTCTTCAGAATCTCCCAAGAGCACAGTGTCATCAGCAAAGAGCAACTGTGACAACTCCCACTTTATGTGTGATTCTTCATCTTTTAACTCCACGCCTCTTGCCAAGACCCTCGCATTTACTTCTCTTACAACCCCATCTATAAATATATTAAACAACCACGGTGACATCACACATCTTTGTCTAAGGCCTACTTTTACTGGGAAATAATCTCCCTCTTTCCTACATACTCTAACTTGAGCCTCACTATCCTCGTAAAAACTCTTCACTGCTTTCAGTAACCTACCTCCTACACCATACACTTGCAACATCTGCCACATTGACCCCCTATCCACCCTGTCATACGCCTTTTCCAAATCCATAAATGCCACAAAGACCTCTTTAGCCTTATCTAACTTATATGTTTCACTGTAAACACCTGGTCCACACACCCCCTACCTTTCCTGAAGCCTCCTTGTTCATCTGCTATCCTATTCTCCGTCTTACTCTTAATTCTTTCAATAATAACTCTACCATACACTTTGCCAGGTATACTCAACAGACTTATCCCCCTATAATTTTTGCACTCTCTTTTATCCCCTTTGCCTTTATACAAAGGAACTATGCATGCTCTCTGCCAATCCCTAGGTACCTTACCCTCTTCCATACATTTATTAAATAATTGCACGAACCACTCCAAAACTATATCCCCACCTGCTTTTAACATTTCTATCTTTATCCCATCAATCCCGGCTGCCTTACCCCCTTTCATTTTACCTACTTCCTCACGAACTTCCCCCACACTCACAACTGGCTCTTCCTCACTCCTACAAGATGTTGTTCCTCCTTGCCCTATACACGAACTCACAGCTTCCCTATCTTCATCAACATTTAACAATTCCTCAAAATATTCCCTCCATCTTCCCAATACCTCTAACTCTCCATTTAATAACTCTCCTCTCCTATTTTTAACTGAAAATCCATTTGTTCTCTAGGCTTTCTTAACTTGTTAATCTCACTCCAAAACTTTTTCTTATTTTCAACAAAATTTGTTGATAACATCTCACCCACTCTCTCATTTGCTCTCTTTTTACATTGCTTCACCACTCTCTTAACCTCTCTCTTTTTCTCCATATACTCTTCCCTCCTTGCATCACTTCTACTTTGTAAAAACTTCTCATATGCTAACTTTTTCTCCCTTACTACTCTCTTCACATCATCATTCCACCAATCGCTCCTCTTCCCTCCCGCACCCACTTTCCTGTAACCACAAACTTCTGCTGAACACTCTAACACTACATTTTTAAACCTACCCCATACCTCTTCGACCCCATTGTCTATGCTCTCATTAGCCCATCTATCCTCCAATAGCTGTTTATATCTTACCCTAACTGCCTCCTCTTTTAGTTTATAAACCTTCACCTCTCTCTTCCCTGATGCTTCTATTCTCCTTGTATCCCATCTACCTTTTACTCTCAGTGTAGCTACAACTAGAAAGTGATCTGATATATCTGTGGCCCCTCTATAAACAAGTACATCCTGAAGTCTACTTAACAGTCTTTTATCTACCAATACATAATCCAACAAACTACTGTCATTTCGCCCTACATCATATCTTGTATACTTATTTATCCTCTTTTTCTTAAAATATGTATTACCTATAACTAACCCCCTTTCTATACAAAGTTCAATCAAAGGGCTCCCATTATCATTTACACCTGGCACCCCAAACTTACCTACCACACCCTCTCTAAAAGTTTCTCCTACTTT
Source organism: Cherax quadricarinatus (assembly GCF_038502225.1). Lineage (NCBI taxonomy): Eukaryota > Metazoa > Arthropoda > Malacostraca > Decapoda > Parastacidae > Cherax > Cherax quadricarinatus. The sequence goes on from NC_091340.1 coordinate 13,928,644, forward strand.
AGCATTCAGGTCCCCTACCACAATTACTCTCTCACTTGGTTCAAAGGCTCCTATACATTAACTTAACATCTCCCAAAATCTGTCTCTCTCCTCTGCATTCCTCTCTTCTCCAGGTGCATACACGCTTATTATGACCCACTTGTCGCGTCCAACCTTTACTTTAATCCACATAATTCTTGAATTTACACATTCATATTCTCGTTTCTCCTTCAATAACTGATCATTCAACATTACTGCTACCCCTTCCTTTGCTCTAACTCTCTCAGATACTCCAGATTTTTTCCCATTTATTTCCCCCCACTGAAACTCTCCTACCCCCTTCAGCTTTGTTTCTCTTAGGGCCAGGATATCCAGCTTCTTTTCATTCATAACATCAGCAATCATCTGTTTCTTGTCATCCGCACTACATCCACGCACATTTAAGCATCCCAGTTTTATAAAGTTTTTCTTTATTTATATATATATATATATATATATATATATATATATATATATATATATATATATATATATATATATATATATATATATATATATATATATATATATATATATATATATATATATATATATATATATATATATATATATATATATATATATATATATATATATGTCGTGCCGAATATGTAAAACTGGCCAATTAGCAAGAACTCATTTAAAATTAAGTCCTTTCTGAAATTTTCTCTTATACGTTCAAAGATATATATTTTTCATTAATGTTAATGTAAAAATTTTTAATTTTGCACCAAAAGAATCTTAGAAAACTTACCTAACCTAAGAGCAATTTATTTTAGCCTATTCCAACTAAATATATTTTAAATACGTTTACAATAATTTGGTACTAAACAAACACAACCAAATATATTTTTTTCGTTAGGTTCAGAATGATTTTGACGAAATTATTGCATATACAAATTTTCACTTGTCCTATATGGCAAGATGAGCGTTGCTATTTAAGCCAAGATCGCAAGTTCTGCCTATTCGGCAAGACATATATATAGATATATATATATATATATATATATATATATATATATATATATATATAGATATAGATATATATATATATATATATATATAAATATATATATATATATATACATACATAGATACATACATACATACATACATGCATGCATACATACATACATACATACATACATACATACATACATGTGTAGTGTGACCTAAAAGCAAGATATACTTTAAATCTTGCATATTTCTTGCTTGTTTATGAGACAGAAAAAAGACACAAACAATTAAAGGCTTCCCTTTTACATTCACCTGGTAAGACGGTAGTACCTCCCTGGGTGGTTGCTGTCTACCAAACTACTACCACAGGACGGTAGTACCTCCCTGGGTGGTTGCTGTCTACCAACCTACTACCACAGGACGGTAGTACCTCCCTTTGTGGTTGCTGTCTACCAAACTACTACCAAAGGACGGTAGTACCTCCCTGGGTGGTTGCTGTCTACCAACCTACTTCCACAGGACGGTAGTACCTCCCTGGGTGGTTGCTGTCTACCAACCTACAACCACAGGACGGTAGTACCTCCCTGGGTGGTTGCTGTCTACCAACCTACTACCACAGGACGGTAGTACCTCCCTGGGTGGTTGCTGTCTACCAACCTACTACCACAGGACGGTAGTACCTCCCTGGGTGGTTGCTGTCTACCAAACTACTACCACAGGACGGTAGTACCTCCCTGGGTGGTTGCTGTCTACCAAACTACTACCACAGGACGGTAGTACCTCCCTGGGTGGTTGCTGTCTACCAACCTACTACCACAGGACGGTAGTACCTCCCTGGGTGGTTGCTGTCTGCCAACCTACTACCACAGGACGGTAGTACCTCCCTGGGTGGTTGCTGTCTACCAACCTACTACCACAGGACGGTAGTACCTCCCTGGGTGGTTGCTGTCTACCAACCTACTACCACAGGACGGTAGTACCTCCCTGGGTGGTTGCTGTCTACCAACCTACTACCACAGGACGGTAGTACCTCCCTGGGTGGTTGCTGTCTACCAACCTACTACCACAGGACGGTAGTACCTCCCTGGGTGGTTGCTGTCTACCAAACTACTACCACAGGACGGTAGTACCTCCCTGGGTGGTTGCTGTCTACCAACCTACTACCACAGGACGGTAGTACCTCCCTGGGTGGTTGCTGTCTACCAACCTACTACCACAGGATGGTAGTACCTCCCTGGGTGGTTGCTGTCTACCAAACTACTACCACAGGACGGTAGTACCTCCCTGGGTGGTTGCTGTCTACCAACCTACTACCACAGGACGGTAGTACCTCCCTGGGTGGTTGCTGTCTACCAAACTACTACCACAGGACGGTAGTACCTCCCTGGGTGGTTGCTGTCTACCAACCTACTACCACAGGACGGTAGTACCTCCCTGGGTGGTTGCTGTCTACCAACCTACTACCACAGGATGGTAGTACCTCCCTGGGTGGTTGCTGTCTACCAAACTACTACCACAGGACGGTAGTACCTCCCTGGGTGGTTGCTGTCTACCAACCTACTACCACAGGACGTTAGTACCTCACTGGGTGGTTGCTGTCTACCAACCTACTACCACAGGACGGTAGTACCTACCTGGGTGGTTGCTGTCTACCAGCTTACTACCACAGGACGGTAGTACCTCCCTGGGTGGTTGCTGTCTACCAACCTACTACCACAGGACGGTAGTACCTCCCTGGGTGGTTGCTGTCTACCAACCTACTACCACAGGATGGTAGTACCTCCCTGGGTGGTTGCTGTCTACCAACCTACTACCACAGAATGGTAGTACCTCCCTGGGTGGTTTCTGTCTACCAACCTACTACCACAGGACGGTAGTACCTCCCTGGGTGGTTGCTGCCTACCAACCTACTACCACATTACGGTAGTACCTCCATGGGTGGTTGCTGTCTACCAACCTACTACCACAATACGGTAGTACCTCCATGGGTGGTTGCTGTCTACCAGCCTACTACCACAGGACGGTAGTACCTCCATGGATGGTTGCTGTCTACCAACCTACTACCACAATACGGTAGTACCTACATGGGTGGTTGCTGTCTACCAACCTACTACCACAGGACGGTAGTACCTCCATGGGTGGTTGCTGTCTACCAACCTACTACCTAGGATATATACATATATGTATATATATCGATCAAAGACATGTTAGCAAGTATGGGGACACTTTAAGAGGTCATAAGTATAAAACATAACACAGTGATATCGTCATATATTACCTGGTAAGTACTCTCACACACAACACAATGACTTATAAAACTGACGTTTAGTCTGTGTTTACAACGCCATCTTGTTTAAGATTTAGAGGTAACGGATGACGTGGGTGACGGATGACGTGGGCGACGAATGACGTAGGTGGCGGATGACGCTATAATAGTCAATTAAATGAGTTTCCTATATTACTTTACGGTATTGTGGGTTAGTTGTGAATTGTTCCAGCCACGGTATTGTTTGTTGCTTCTGAAATGTTCCAGCCAGGGTATTGTGGGTTATTTATGAATTGTTCTAGCCATGGTACTGGGGGTTAGTTGTCAATTGCTCCAGCCACGATATTGTGGATTTGTTGTGAATTCTTCCAGCCAGGGTATTGTGGGTTAATACTTAGATAGCAACTATCCCTGTGGCATAGTGGAAGGAACCTGTCATAATATTATTAACCAGGATGGGTTATTAACCCAGGATAAGCCAAGAAAGCATAATAGAGTGGCTTTCTCATGCTATGAGTTCCAGGATGCGTCATCCTGTATTAGGGAGTGTGAGGTAACAGTACCTCAGCAACATTGTCTCAGTAGCACTTGCTCAGCAACACTGCCTCAGTAACACTGCCTCAGTAACACTACCTCAGCAACATTGCCTCAGTAGCGCTTGCTCAGTACCACTGCCTCAGTAACACTGCCTCAGTAACACTGCCTCAGTAACAGCCTCAGTAACACTGTCTCAGCAACACTGCCTCAGTACCACTGCCTCAGTAACACTACCTCAGCAACATTGCCTCAGTAGCGCTTGCTCAGTACCACTGCCTCAGTAACACTGCCTCAGTAACACTGCCTCAGTAACAGCCTCAGTAACACTGTCTCAGCAACACTGCCTCAGTACCACTGCCTCAGTAACACTACCTCAGCAACATTGCCTCAGTAGCGCTTGCTCAGTACCACTGCCTCAGTAACACTGCCTCAGTAACACTGCCTCAGTAGCACTGCCTCAGTAGCACTTGCTCAGCAACACTGCCTCAGTAACACTGCCTCAGTAACACTACCTCAGCAACATTGCCTCAGTAGCACTTGCTCAGGAACACTGCCTCAGTACCACTGCCTCAGTAACACTGCCTCAGTAGCACTGCCTCAGTAGCACTTGCTCAGCAACACTGCCTCAGTAACACTGCCTCAGTAACACTACCTCAGCAACATTGCCTCAGTAGCACTTGCTCAGCCACACTTCCTCAGTAACACTGCCTCAGTAACACTACCTCAGCAACATTGCCTCAGTAGCACTTGCTCAGCAACACTGCCTCAGTACCACTGCCTCAGTAACACTGCCTCAGTAGCACTGCCTCAGCAACACTGCCTCAGTATCACTGCTTCACTAACACTGCCTCAGTAACACTACCTCAGTAACACTGCCTCAGTAACACTGCCTCAGCAACACTGCCTCAGTACCACTGCCTCAGCAAAACTGTCTCAGCAACACTGCCTCAGTACCACTGCCTCAGCAACACTGCTTCAGCAACACTGCCTCAGCAACACTGCCACAGCAACACAGCCTCAGCAACACTGCCTCAACAACACTGCCTCTGCAACACTGCCTCAGCAACACTGTCTCAGCAACACTGTCTCAGCAACACAGCCTCAGCAACACTGCCTCAGCAACACTGCCTCAGCAACACTGCCTCAGCAACACTGCCTCAGCAACACTGTCTCAGCAACTCTGCCTCAGCAACACTGCCTCAGCAACACAGCCTCAGCAACACTGCCTCAGCAACACTGAGTCAGCAACACTGCCTCAGCAACACTGCCTCAGAAACACTGCCTCACCAACACTGCCTCACCAACACTGCCTCAGCAACACTGAGTCAGCAACACTGCCTCAGCAACACTGAGTCAGCAACACTGGCTCAGCAACACTGAGTCAGCAACGCTGCCTCAGCAACACTGCCTCAGCAACACTGTCTCAGTAACAATGCCCCAGCAACACTGCCTCAGCAACACTGCCTCAGCAATACTGCCTCAGCAACACTGTCTCAGCAACACTAAGTCATCAACAGTGCCTCAGCAACACTGAGTCAGCAACACTGCCTCAGCAACACTGCCTCAGCAACACTGCCTCAGCAACACTGCCTCAGCAACACTGCCTCAGCAGCACTACCTCAGCAACACTGCCCCAGCAACACTGCCTCAGCAACACTGCCTCAGCAACACTGCCTCAACAACACTGCCTCAGCAACACTGCCTCAGCAACACTGCATCAGCAACACTGCCTCAGCAACACTGCCACAACAACACAGCCTTAGCAACACTGCCTCAGCAACACTGCATCAGCAACACTGCCTCAGCAACACTGAGTCAGCAACATTGCCTCAGGAACACTGCCACAGCAACACAGCCTTAGCAACACTGCCTCAGCAACACTGCATCAGCAACACTGCCTCAGCAACGCTGAGTCAGCAACACTGCTTCATTACCACTGCCTCAGCAACACTGCCTCAGCAACACAGCCTCAGCAACACTGCCTCAGCAACACTGCCTCAGTAACACTGAGTCACCCACACTGTCTCAGCAACACTGAGTCAGCAACACTGCCTCACCAACACTGCCTCAGGAACACTGCTTCAGCAACACTGCCTCAGCAACACTGCCTCAGCAACACTGCCTCAACAACACTGCCTCAGCAACACTGCCTCAGCAACACTGCATCAGCAACACTGCCTCAGCAACACTGCCACAGCAACACAGCCTTAGCAACACTGCCTCAGCAACACTGCATCAGCAACACTGCCTCATCCATACTGAGTCAGCAACATTGCCTCAGGAACACTGCGTCAGCAACACTGCTTCAGCAACACTGCCTAAGCAACACTGCCTCAGCAACATTGCCTCAGTAACACTGCCTCAGCAACACTGCCTCAGCAACACTGCCCCAGCAACACAGCCTCAGCAACACTGTCTCAGCAACACTGAGTCAGCAACACTGCCTCAGCAACACCGCCTCAGAAACACTGCTTCAGCAACACTGCCTCAGCAACACTGCCCCAGCAACACAGCCTCAGCAACACTGTCTCAGCAACACTAAGTCAGCAACAATGCCTCAGCAACACTGAGTCAGCAACACTGCCTCGGCAACACTGCCTCAGCAACATTGCCTCAGTAACACTAAGTCACCAACACTGTCTCAGCAACACTGAGTCAGCAACACTGCCTCAGCAACACCGCCTCAGAAACACTGCCTCAGCAACACTGCCTCAGCAACACTGCCCCAGCAACACAGCCTCAGCAACACTGTCTCAGCAACACTAAGTCAGCAACAATGCCTCAGCAACACTGCATCAGCAACACTGCCTCAGCAACACTGAGTCAGCAACATTGCCTCAGGAACACTGCCACAGCAACACAGCCTTAGCAACACTGCCTCAGCAACACTGCATCAGCAACACTGCCTCAGCAACGCTGAGTCAGCAACACTGCTTCATTACCACTGCCTCAGCAACACTGCCTCAGCAACACAGCCTCAGCAACACTGCCTCAGCAACATTGCCTCAGTAACACTGAGTCACCCACACTGTCTCAGCAACACTGAGTCAGCAACACTGCCTCACCAACACTGCCTCAGGAACACTGCTTCAGCAACACTGCCTCAGCAACACTGCCTCAGCAACACTGCCTCAACAACACTGCCTCAGCAACACTGCCTCAGCAACACTGCATCAGCAACACTGCCTCAGCAACACTGCCACAGCAACACAGCCTTAGCAACACTGCCTCAGCAACACTGCATCAGCAACACTGCCTCATCAACACTGAGTCAGCAACATTGCCTCAGGAACACTGCGTCAGCAACACTGCTTCAGCAACACTGCCTAAGCAACACTGCCTCAGCAACATTGCCTCAGTAACACTGCCTCAGCAACACTGCCTCAGCAACACTGCCCCAGCAACACAGCCTCAGCAACACTGTCTCAGCAACACTGAGTCAGCAACACTGCCTCAGCAACACCGCCTCAGAAACACTGCTTCAGCAACACTGCCTCAGCAACACTGCCCCAGCAACACAGCCTCAGCAACACTGTCTCAGCAACACTAAGTCAGCAACAATGCCTCAGCAACACTGAGTCAGCAACACTGCCTCGGCAACACTGCCTCAGCAACATTGCCTCAGTAACACTAAGTCACCAACACTGTCTCAGCAACACTGAGTCAGCAACACTGCCTCAGCAACACCGCCTCAGAAACACTGCCTCAGCAACACTGCCTCAGCAACACTGCCCCAGCAACACAGCCTCAGCAACACTGTCTCAGCAACACTAAGTCAGCAACAATGCCTCAGCAACACTGAGTCAGCAACATTGCCTCAGGAACACTGCCACAGCAACACAGCCTTAGCAACACAGCCTCAGCAACACTGCCTCAGTAACACTGAGTCACCCACACTGTCTCAGCAACACTGAGTCAGCAACACAGCCTCAGCAACACAGCCTCTGCAACACAACCTCATCAACACAGCCTCAGCAACACAGCCTCAGCAACACAGCCTCATCAACACAGCCTCAGCAACACAGCCTCAGCAACACAGCCTCATCAACACAGCCTCAGCAACACAGCCTCATCAACACAGCCTCAGCAACACAGCCTCAGCAACACAGCCTCATCAACACAGCCTCAGCAACACAGCCTCAGCAACACAGCCTCATCAACACAGCCTCAGCAACACAGCCTCATCAACACAGACTCAGCAACACAGCCTCAGCAACACAGCCTCATCAACACAGCCTCAGCAACACAGCCTCATCAACACAGCCTCAGCAACACAGCCTCAGCAACACAGCCTCATCAACACAGCCTCAGCAACACAGCCTCATCAACACAGCCTCAGCAACACAGCCTCAGCAACACAGCCTCAGCAACACAGCCTCAGCAACACAGCCTCAGCAACACAGCCTCATCAACACAGGCTCAGCAACACAGCCTCAGCAACACAGCCTCATCAACACAGCCTCAGCAACACAGCCTCAGCAACACAGCCTCAGCAACACAGCCTCAGCAACACAGCCTCATCAACACAGCCTCAGCAACACAGCCTCATCAACACAGCCTCAGCAACACAGCCTCAGCAACACAGCCTCAGCAACACAGCCTCAGCAACACAGCCTCATCAACACAGCATCAGCAACACAGCCTCATCAACACAGCCTCAGCAACACAGCCTCAGCAACACAGCCTCAGCAACACAGCCTCATCAACACAGCCTCAGCAACACAGCCTCAGCAACACAGCCTCAGCAACACAGCCTCATCAACACAGCCTCAGCAACACAGCCTCAGCAACACAGCCTCAGCAACACAGCCTCAGCAACACAGCCTCATCAACACAGCCTCATCAACACAGCCTCAGCAACACAGCCTCAGCAACACAGCCTCAGCAACACAGCCTCAGCAACACAGCCTCAGCAACACAGCCTCATCAACACAGCCTCAGCAACACAGCCTCAGCAACACAGCCTCAGCAACACAGCCTCAGCAACACAGCCTCAGCAACACAGCCTCAGCAACACAGCCTCAGCAACACAGCCTCAGCAACACAGCCTCATCAACACAGCCTCAGCAACACAGCCTCAGCAACACAGCCTCAGCAACACAGCCTCAGCAACACCTCAGCAACACAGCCTCAGCAACACAGCCTCAGCAACACAGCCTCATCAACACAGCCTCAGCAACACAGCTCAGCAACACAGCCTCAGCAACACAGCCTCATCAGCCTCATCAACACAGCCTCAGCAACACAGCCTCATCAACACAGCCTCAGCAACACAGCCTCAGCAACACAGCCTCAGCAACACAGCCTCAGCAACACAGCCTCATCAACTCAGCCTCAGCCTCAGCAACACAGCCTCATCAACACAGCCTCAGCAACACAGCCTCAGCAACACAGCCTCAGCAACACAGCCTCATCAACACAGCCTCAGCAACACAGCAACACAGCCTCATCAACACAGCCTCAGCAACACAGCCTCATCAACACAGCCTCAGCAACACAGCCTCAGCAACACAGCCTCAGCAACACAGCCTCAACACAGCCTCAGCAACACAGCCTCATCAACACAGCCTCAGCAACACAGCCTCAGCAACACAGCCTCAGCAACACAGCCTCATCAACACAGCCTCAGCACCACAGACTCACCAACACAGACTCAGCAACACAGACTCATCAACACAGCCTCAGCAACACAGCCTCAGCAACACAGCCTCAACACAGCCTCAGCAACACAGCCTCATCAACACAGCCTCAGCAACACAGCCTCAGCAACACAGCCTCAGCAACACAGCCTCATCAACACAGCCTCAGCAACACAGCCTCAGCAACACAGAATCAGCAACACAGCCTCAGCCTCAGCAACACAGCCTCAGCAACACAGCCTCAGCAACACAGCCTCAGCAACACAGCCTCAGCAACACAGCCTCAGCAACACAGCCTCAGCAACACAGCCTCATCAACACAGCCTCAGCAACACAGCCTCAGCAACACAGTTTCAGCAACACAGCCTCAGCAACACAGTTTCAGCAACACAGCCTCAGCAACACAGCCTCAGCAACACAGCCTCAGCAACACAGCCTCAGCAACACAGGGTCAGCAACACAGCCTCAGCAACACAGCTTCAGCAACACAGCCTCAGCAACACAGCCTCAGCAACACAGCCTCAGCAACACAGCCTCAGCAACACAGTTCAGCAACACAGCCTCAGCAACACAGCCTCATCAACACAGCCTCAGCAACACAGCCTCAGCAACACAGTTTCAGCAACACAGCCTCAGCAACACAGCCTCAGCAACACAGCCTCAGCAACACAGCCTCAGCAACACAGCCTCAGCAACACAGCCTCAGCAACACAGCCTCAGCAACACAGCCTCATCAACACAGCCTCAGCAACACAGCCTCAGCAACACAGCCTCAGCAACACAGCCTCAGCAACACAGCCTCAGCAACACAGCCTCAGCAACACAGTTTCAGCAACACAGCCTCAGCAACACAGCCTCAGCTACACAGCCTCAGCAACACAGTTTCAGCAACACAGCCTCAGCAACACAGCCTCATAAACACAGTTTCAGCAACACAGCCTCAGCAACACAGCCTCAGCAACACAGCCTCAGCAACACAGTTCAGCAACACAGCCTCAGCAACACAGTTTCAGCAACACAGTTTCAGCAACACAGCCTCATCAACACAGCCTCAAACACAGCCTCAGCAACACAGCCTCAGCAACACAGCCTCAGCAACACAGCCTCAGCAACACAGCCTCAGCAACACAGCCTCATCAACACAGCCTCAGCAACACAGCCTCAGCAACACAGTTTCAGCAACACAGCCTCAGCAACACAGCCTCATCAACACAGCCTCAGCAACACAGCCTCAGCAACACAGTTTCAGCAACACAGCCTCAGCAACACAGTTTCAGCAACACAGCCTCAGCAACACAGCCTCAGCAACACAGTTTCAGCAACACAGCCTCAGCAACACAGTTTCAGCAACACAGCCTCATCAACACAGCCTCAGCAACACAGCCTCAGCAACACAGCCTCAGCAACACAGCCTCAGCAACACAGCCTCAGCAACACAGCCTCAGCAACACAGCCTCAGCAACACAGCCTCAGCAACACAGCCTCAGCAACACAGCCTCAGCAACACAGTTTCAGCAACACAGCCTCAGCAACACAGCCTCATAAACACAGCCTCAGCAACACAGCCTCAGCAACACAGTTTCAGCAACACAGCCTCAGCAACACAGTTTCAGCAACACAGCCTCAGCAACACAGCCTCAGCAACACAGTTTCAGCAACACAGCCTCAGCAACACAGTTTCAGCAACACAGCCTCATCAACACAGCCTCAGCAACACAGCCTCAGCAACACAGCCTCAGCAACACAGCCTCAGCAACACAGCCTCAGCAACACAGCCTCAGCAACACAGCCTCAGCAACACAGCCTCAGCAACACAGCCTCAGCAACACTGCCTCAGCAACACTGCCTCAGCAACACAGCCTCAGCAACACAGCCTCAGCAACACAGGCTGGGCTGCTAAGTATGATTGATGATGCAGATGAACTTTTAACTTGAAGAACCTTGCCACTCAATTACTCATAATTTCAACTCTATTCTCTCTCTCTCTCTCTCTCTCTCTCTCTCTCTCTCTCTCTCTCTCTCTCTCTCTCTCTCTCTCTCTCTCTCTCTCTCTCTCTCTCTCTCTCTCTCTCTCTCTCTCTCTCTCTCTCTCTCTCGCCTTCCACTTTTTCTTATTTTCGTTATGGGTTCCTTCCCTGCCTCTCCTATCTTTGTTCATCAAGGTCCCTCTCTGCCTCTCCTATCTTTGTTCATCAAGGTCCCTCTCTGCCTCTCCTATCTTCGTCCATCAAGGTCCCTCTCTGCCTCTCCTATCTTCGTCCATCAAGGTCCCTCTCTGCCTCTCCTATCTTCGTCCATCAAGGTCCCTCTCTGCCTCTCCTATCTTCGTCCATCAAGGTCCCTCTCTGCCTCTCCTATCTTCGTCCATCAAGGTCCCTCTCTGCCTCTCCTATCTTCGTCCATCAAGGTCCCTCTCTGCTTCTCCTATCTTTGTTCATCAAGGTCCCTCTCTTCCTCTCCTATCTTTGTTCATCAAGGTCCCTCTCTGCCTCTCCTATCTTCGTCCATCAAGGTCCCTCTCTGCCTCTCCTATCTTCGTCCATCAAGGTCCCTCTCTGCCTCTCCTATCTTCGTCCATCAAGGTCCCTCTCTGCCTCTCCTATCTTCGTTCATCAGGGTCCCTCTCTGCCTCTCCTACCTTCGTTCATCAAGGCCCCTCCCTACCTCTCCTATCTTCGTTCATCAAGGTCCCTCTCTGCTTCTCCTATCTTTGTTCATCATGGTCCCTCTCTGCCTCTCCTGTCTTTGTTCATCAAGATCCCTCTCTGTCTCTCCTGTCTTTATTCATCAAGGTCCCTCTCTGCTTCTCCTATCTTTGTTCATCAAGGTCCCTTTCTGCCTCTCCTATCTTCGTCCATCAAGGTCCCTCTCTGCCTCTCCTATCTTCGTCCATCAAGGTCCCTCTCTGCCTCTCCTATCTTTGTTCATCAAGGTTCCTCTCTACCTCTCCTATCTTCGTTCATCAAGGTCCCTCTCTGCCTCTCCTATCTTTTTTCATCAAGGCCCCTCTCTGCCTCTCCTATCTTTGTTCATCAAGGTCCCTCTCTGCCTCTCCTATCTTCGTCCATCAAGGTCCCTCTCTGCCTCTCCTATCTTCGTCCATCAAGGTCCCTCTCTGCCTCTCCTATCTTCGTCCATCAAGGTTCCTCTCTACCTCTCCTATCTTCGTTCATCAAGGTCCCTCTCTGCCTCTCCTATCTTTTTTCATCAAGGCCCCTCTCTGCCTCTCCTATCTTTGTTCATCAAGGTCCCTCTCTGCCTCTCCTATCTTTGTTCATCAGGGTCCCTCTCTGCCTCTCCTATCTTTGTTCGTCAAGGTCCCTCTCTGCCTCTCCTATCTTTGTTCATCAAGGTCCCTCTCTGCCTCTCCTATCTTCTTTCATCAAGGTCCCTCTCTGCCTCTCCTATCTTTGTTCATCAAGATCTCTCTCTGCCTCTTCTATCTTTGTTCATCAAGGTCTCTCTCTGCCTCTCCTATCTTTGTTCATCAAGGTCCCTCTCTGCCTCTCCTATCTTTGTTCATCAGGGTCCCTCTCTGCCTCTCCTATCTTCGTTCATCAGGGTCCCTCTCTGCCTCTCCTACCTTCGTTCATCAAGGCCCCTCCCTACCTCTCCTATCTTCGTTCATCAAGGTCCCTCTCTGCTTCTCCTATCTTTGTTCATCATGGTCCCTCTCTGCCTCTCCTGTCTTTGTTCATCAAGATCCCTCTCTGTCTCTCCTGTCTTTATTCATCAAGGTCCCTCTCTGCTTCTCCTATCTTTGTTCATCAAGGTCCCTTTCTGCCTCTCCTATCTTTGTTCATCAAGGTCCCTCCCTGCCTCTCCCATCTTCGTTCATCAAGGTCCCTCTCTGCCTCTCCTATCTTCTTTCATCAAGGTCCCTCTCTGCCTCTCCTATCTTTGTTCATGAAGGTCTCTCTCTGCCTCTTCTATCTTTGTTCATCAAGGTTCCTCTCTACCTCTCCTATCTTCGTTCATCAAGGTCCCTCTCTGCCTCTCCTATCTTTTTTCATCAAGGCCCCTCTCTGCCTCTCCTATCTTTGTTCATCAAGGCCTCTCTCTGCCTCTCCTATCTTTGTTCATCAAGGTCCCTCTCTGCCTCTCCTATCTTTGTTCATCAGGGTCCCTCTCTGCCTCTCCTATCTTTGTTCGTCAAGGTCCCTCTCTGCCTCTCCTATCTTTGTTCATCAAGGTTCCTCCCTGCCTCTCCTATCTTCGTTCATCAAGGTCCCTCTCTGCCTCTCCTATCTTCTTTCATCAAGGTCCCTCTCTGCCTCTCCTATCTTTGTTCATCAAGGTCTCTCTCTGCCTCTTCTAACTTTGTTCATCAAGGTTCCTCCCTGCCTCTCCTATCTTCGTTCATCAAGGTCCCTCTCTGCCTCTCCTATCTTCTTTCATCAAGGTCCCTCTCTACCTCTCCTATCTTCGTTCATCAAGGTCCCTCTCTGCCTCTCGTATCTTCTTTCATCAAGACCCCTCTCTGCCTCTCCTATCTTTGTTCACCAAGGCCTCTCTCTGTCTCTCATATCTTTTTTCATCAAGGCCTCTCTCTGCCTCTCCTATCTTTGTTCATCAAGGTCCCTGAAGAATTGAGACACTTATGCAACACATGGGAATCTTTATTGAAGAAACGTTTCGCCACACACTGGCTTCATCAGTCCAATATAAATTAGAAATGGGTAACCAGAGTAGAAGTTTGAGGTAATCAGTCCCTCAACCTGGAATCGATGTGTTCAGTCCATTACTCTTGTAGGAAGTGCAGCACGGGGCCAGAGAGGTGGCTTATATACTGAGGTGAGATGAGTTGAAGCAGGAGGAGGCGGGATCACAGTGGGACCTGCCACTAGTGTAAGTAGGTCGTCGTCCAAAGGTTGGGCAAGCGTTGAAGTCTTTGTACCAAGATCCCATGATGTTGCAGTGTCTGACAGATGTGATGAATGGTTTTGAAAACCGACAAGTTGAAGAATTGAGACACTTATGCAACATGTGGGAATCTTTACCCATTTCTACTTTGTATTGGACTGATGAAGCCACTGTGTGGCGAAACGTTTCTTCATTAAAGATTCCCATGTGTTGCATAAGTGTCTGAATTCTTCAACTTGTCGTTTTTCAAAACCATTCATCACATCAAAATCCCTCTCTGCCTCTCTTGACTTTGTTCATCAAGGTCCCTCTCTGTTTTTCCTATTTTCGTCCATCTAGGTCCCTGCCTACCTCTCCTATCTTCGTTCATCAAGGTCCATCCCTGCCTCTCCTATCATCGTTCATCAAGGTCCCTCCCTACATCTCCTATCACCGTTCATCAAGGTCCCTCCCTGGCTCTCCTATCTTTGTTCATCAAGGTCCTTCTCTCCCTCTCCTATCTTTGTTCATCAAGGTTCCTCCCTGCCTCTCCCATCATCATTCATCAAGGTCCATATCTGCCTCTCCTATCTTCGTTCATCAAGGTCTCTCCCTGCCTCTCCCATCATCATTCATCAAGGTCCCTCTCTGCCTTTCTCATCCTCATCCATCAAGGTCCTTCCCTGCCTCTCCCTTCCTCATTCATCAAGGATCTTCCCTGCCTCTCTCACCCTCATTCATCAAGGATCATTCCCGCCTCTCCTATACTCAGTCATCAAGGTCCCTCCATGCCTCTCCAATCCTCATCCATCAAGGTCCCTAACTGCTTCTCCTATCATCGACCATCAAGGTCCCATCCTGCGTCTCCTATCCTCATCCATCAAGGTCCTTCTCTACCTTTCCTATCCTGATTCACCAAGGTCTCCCTGCCTCTCCCATCCTCATCCATCAAGGCTACGAATATTTCTCACTAAAACTTACCTCCTTACTGCGCTGAGTTTTTCCTTAAGTAACTTGACTCTGTGAGTGGTGTTGTATCACTCACGAGTTAAGAGAATCCGCCCACCCACCTTTCTTATTTACTATATTAATATATACATATATATCTATATATATATATATATATATATATATATATATATATATATATATATATATCAATAAAAACACAGCGCTAGCCAAGGATTCAAACCCATGTTGTACTGGCCTGCCTCATGGTAAGCGAGAACCTCATGACGTTTTAAACCACAGGACCACTCAACCCTACAAGAATAGCGCAGCCAGCACACAGCTAGCTGTTGGGCCGCCATCCGAGGGTATACGGAGGTCTGGGAGCTTCTAAGCTAATTTGATTCTCATCCCTATTTGGTGTACTAGCCATATATGTATATATATATATATATATATATATATATACGGAGACCCAGAAGACCCACAAATATGAAGGCTATTACATCCCAATAGGGTCTGAGACCCTTTGAGCATGTGAAAAGTGTGCTCTAAAGTTCCTCAAAGAGCAGGATGAAAAACTCATCGTAGAAACCAAGGAGCACAGAGCGGCCAGCTTCCTCTTTCAGAGACTCAGCGTTGCGATCCAGAGTGGAAATGCCTGCATCATTCTGAGCACGCAACCCACCGCCGGGGAGCTGGACGAAGTATTCGAGATGTAGCTCTGAATTGTTATCTATGTTGTTTTACTCCCTATTGTATGTTTGTCAATGAATTTTGTCAATGTATTTTGTCTTTAAATAAACTGTATATAAAATATAGGGGGTGGTGGGAGAAAAGAATTCTCAAACAGCTTCAGGGAGAACCTTGAGTTTTCCCTGAAGCAAGTTCATTCTTTTCTCTGAGGATGAGGGTCCCAAGGACAGTTCTAGAGGTGGTATCTCTCTCTCTCTCTCTCTCTCTCTCTCTCTCTCTCTCTCTCTCTCTCTCTCTCTCTCTCTCTCTCTCTCTCTCTCTCTCTCTCTCTCTCTCTCTCTCTCTCTCTCTCTCTCTCTCTCTCTCTCTCTCTCTCTCTCTCTCTCTCTCTGTTAGGTAAAACACATATGCAACAGTTAGGTATCTTTATTTCGAAACGTTTCGCCTACACAGTAGGCTTCTTCAGTCGAGTACAGCAAAGTTGATAGAAG
>NC_091340.1:13947537-14000037 GCF_038502225.1 Cherax quadricarinatus
AGTTTGAGAAACAAGACGGTGAGAGGATAGGACGGCACAGTGCTCTTAAAGCGAAAACTTAAGAGGAGGAGAAGTGAGGGATCTTGTAGAGACATTCTTACAAACTGCAGCGGGCAACTGCACGCTGCTCGGATCTGAAATTGACAAAGTTGAAATGCATATTGTTGGAGTTTACGGTGGAAAGTGTTTTGTGAAACTTGCAACTGATCTCTGATGTCAAGTGTAGAGGATAGGCAAAGTAATTGTCACTAACTTTGACGTCTTAGACGTTACTGTTGCTAGCTTTGTTGCCTTAGAAGTCACTGTTGCTAACTCTGACGTCTTAGACGTCATTGTTGCTAACTCTGTCGCTTTAGACGTCACTGTTGCTAACTCTGACGTCTTAGACGTCACTGTTGCTAACTCCGTTACTTTAGACGTCACTGTTGCTAACTCTGACGTCTTAGACGTCATTGGTGCTAAATCTGTCGCTTTAGACGCCACTGTTACTAACTCTGACGTCTTAGACGTTACTGTTCCTCTGATGTCTTAGACGTCACTGTTGCTAACTCCGTTACCTTAGACGTCACTGTTACTAACCCTGTCGCCTTAGACGTTACTGTTGCTAACTTTGACGTCTTAGACGTTACTGGTGATGGTGGAGGTGGTAGTGGTGGTGGTGGTGGCAGTAGTAGTGGTGGTGGTGGTTGTGGTAGTGGTGGTGGTGATAGCGGTGGTGATTGTGGTGGTGGTGATGGTGGTAGTGGTGGTAGTGGTAGTGGTAGTGGTGGTGGTAGTGGTGTAGCAGTGGTGGTAATGGTGGTGGTAGTGGTGGTGGTAGCAGTGGTAGTGGTGGTAGTAGTCGTTATCCACTACTACATAATTATTTAACCTATCACCACCACACCCATAATTGTCATAACAAGCACTACCACCATCATCACTTTCACTACAAATAGCATCAATAACATCATCATATCAGCTACCACCATCATCATAACCACCACCACCATCATAACCACCACCACCATCATCACCACCACCATCATAACCACCACCACCATCATAACCACCAACACCATCATAGGCACCATCACCATCATAGGCACCATCACCATCATAGCCACCATCACCATCATAGCCACCATCACCATCATAGCCACCAACACCATCATAGCCACCATCATCATCATAGCCACCATCACCATCACACAATGCACACCATCGTTGATCGGTTAAACAGTAGTGTTACAGCCGCAACACTAACTAGGCTTCCCCTTAACTCCAGCAAGTTAGTCATGGAGCATCAGTGTTACAAAAAACGTGGTATCTATAAATTATAGACATCTCCAGAGAATACTAGGTGATCTGCCCCTCTAGCATTAAGCCTGTTTCTGGGTTTTTGTAACCAGTAGTCAGTATACTGGTCCACTTATCCGTTAGAATTACAATAAGTTTTAATAGTGCTTTAGGATTGCACCTGATAGGATACTAACCAAAGAAATAAAATGTGAGATGTGGACAAAATCAAAGTAAATCGATCTAAATTAGGATATAAGTTCCTACACTTCTTTCGTACTAGTATATTTATGTACAGTGCAAATATTACACTGGGTACTTGACTGTAGGTGTCTCAAAAGGATTCCCCATGAAAGATGCCATGTTATTACTGGGTAATAACATTACTACTGTTAGTGCGTGTCCTGAACCTATAATGAGTAATTCTTCTCCGGTGTTGGCCATAACTCTGGCAACATCCCAAGGGTTGTCTGGAGAGAATGTTGACCTATCCTTGGACGACTTCGATCTCGGAAAAGCCACATTGTTTTACGAGGAAAACTGGCCAGAGCCTCGTAGATCAAGTGAACAGACCCAGATCAAGCCTTCCTATTCCCAGGTTGCAGGATTGCCAGATGTCTCTGTTTCCATGCCCGAGGGACTGTCCTTCCGGGAAGAACAAAGAAAGGACCCTTCTTTAAATTTCGCTTTTCAGGCAGCCATGGGTAAATCCTCGTTGGATCATCCGGTCAAGTATAAACTTAAAACGACGATTTGATCTGCACTGAGACTGGTAAGGAGATAGAGGGCCGGCAATTGTCAGACAGGTTAGTAGTTCCAGTTAGTAGTTTAGACCTCAAATATTGAATATAGCTCATAATACTTCATTAGGAGGTTACTTAGGAATTACTAAAACATTATATAGAATCACAAAAGAATATTATTGGCCAAAATTAAAGCAGGATGTGAAGAATCATATTCGGTGTTGCTGAGAATGTTAGCAAGTAGGGGAAACCTGGACATTCCATTAAACCTGCACCTCTCCAACCTATACCTGCTGATGGAGAACTATTACAACCCAGGAGTCCAAAAGGCCTGCTATCCTGGGTGTAAAGGGAGCAAAATAAACATAGCAGAAAAGTTTTGACTTATATTATCCTTCAACAATTTAGAACAGCAATATGTACACTATGAACACTATGTACAGTGATAGGTATTAGTGCACTCCACGGTAAGCAAGGCAGAATAGAAGCCACAAGATAGCAGACCGTGCTTCAAACAGCTCTAGAATGGGAATGACAAGGGCAGACAGGAGAGTGGTACCCACATAACCTCCGCGATTGCCAAAACCATCTTCTTATTGGATGGAACCTGGTTACTAGTTGAACGACGGGGCCCCATCGTCAACTCTTAGTCACCTGGTTCGCTGGTTGGGGGAGATAGCCTGTAAATGAGGGTGTGTACTCTTTGCATGCCACAAGAACCTTTTGCAGATTTAATTATAGATTGTGTAGGTCCACTACCTAGGTCAAAGTCGGGAAATCAGTATTTATTTACCATTTATTACCATGAGCAGTATTAATACTAAAGCTATTCTTAAAGCTTTAACCAGATTTATTTCTTGTTTTGGCATTCCTAAAACTATTCAAAGTGATCAAGGTACTAACTTCACTGCCAAAGCATTTAGGGAAGTATTAACTAGATTAGGGATAATCCACAACTTATCCACTGCCTATCATCCTCAGTCCCAAGGCGCCTTGGAAAGATTCAATCAGACATTAAAAACAATGATGAGAACTTTTTGCATGCACTTTCCTACAGACTGGGATGAATCACTACCTTTGTTGCTGTTCTCAGTACGAGAAACGGTGCAAGAGTCTACCGGGTTTAGTCCGTTTGAGCTGATCTTTTGGCACAATGTACGAGGTCCTCTTCGGGTACTCAAAGGATCGATGGGAGAAGACGTTAGCTTAATACTCTACAACCCGTCTTCAAGGTTGCAGGTGGCACGTGAGTTAGCCAAGGCTAACCTAAAGACAGCTCAAAATAAGATGAAACAGAGGTATGACAGAAGTGCACAATTCCGCTCCTTCCATCCAGGAGACAAGGTGTTGGTGCAGGAACCTATACCTGGCCACACCTTGAAAGCTAGATTTACGGGATCTATGCAAATTGTAAGTAAATTATCTGATGTAAATTATGTAGTAGCTCCCCTTGATAAGACATCAAAAACTAAAACTTACCACATTAATCAATTAAAATCTTTTCATACACCAGATAAAGTCCCAGTAATGACTCTGTCCTCTACCTCTGAGGACGACTCTGACTCTTTGCACTCTATTCCTGAAATTAATATTAAACTTTCAAACTCTGTCCTCCTCAAGGACCCTAGCCCTTTAATGGTGGGGCTGTCTGAAACTCAAGCAACAAGTTTAACTGCGCTTCTACAGACATATCCTGATATTTTTTCGGATGTGCCGAAAAAATGTACGTTAGGTTATCATGATGTAGATGTGGGAAACTCTAAACCTATTAAACTCTCTCCCTACAGAGCTAATCCTGAAAAGCAAAGGCTACTTCAGCAGGAAGTAGAATTTCTGTTAGAGCATGGTTTAGTGGAGGAGTCATCTAGTCCATGGGCTTCACCGTGCATCCTTGTTAAAAAAGCTGATGGAGGGTCTCGTATGTGTACAGACTATCGTAAGGTGAATGAGGTCACAATCACAGATGCTTACCCTCTTCCTCGTCTGGATGACGTAATCGACTTTGTGGGTAAGGCTACTTTTGTGTCCAAGTTAGATCTCCTGAAAGGTTACTATTCGGTACCTTTGACGGATAAAGCGAAGAAAATCTCTGGCTTCGTAATTCCAGGTCATTATCAATATACAGTCACCCCCTTCGGAATGAAAAACTCCCCCTCTTCATTCCAGAAACTTATCCATCAGGATATTAAAGGACTTGAAGGCACGGCAGCGTACCTGGATGATATTGTTGTGGTGTCTGATACTTGGGATCAACATCTATTTAGACTTAAGGCTTTTTTTGAGACCTTTCAGAATTCTCATTTAACTGTTAATTTATCTAAGTCTTCCTTTGGCCAGGCCACTGTTAATTTTCTAGGCCATGAAGTAGGTAGTGGTAAAGTTACTCCTAAATTTGCTAAAGTTCTTGCCATTGAAGATTATCCAGTTCCACACGATAGGAAATCTCTTCAACGTTTCCTAGGCATGATAGGATTTTACAGAAGATTCTGTAAGAATTTCTTAGATATTGTAGCTCCTCTTACCTCTCTTACCAGTCACAAAGTTCCCTTTATTTGGACTTCAGTTGCTCAGAATGCTTTTGACAAAGCAAAAAGATTATTGTGTACTGCACTCATTCTTTTGTCTCCAGACTTCTCCAAACCTTTCTCATTACAGGTTGATGCTTGTGAGTCTGGGGTTGGGGCAGTACTGTTGCAAAACGGGACTAAGGAGTTGCAGCCTGTAGCCTTCTTCTCTGCCAAATTCCAGCCTCATCAGAGGGCTTACTCTACCATTGAAAAAGAAGCCCTCGTGCTGGTACTGACTTTGGAGCACTTTGATGTATACGTGGGGCAAACTTCGCAGGTGGTCACGGTCTACAGTGATCACAACCCTCTAATATATCTCCAAGCCATGAAGAACCACAATACGAGGCTCATGAGATGGAGTCTACGACTGCAACCCTACTCTCTCAGAATTTTACATATTGCCGGCAAAGAAAATATGTTGGCAGACTCTTTATCTAGAGTCTAACAATATTATTTTTAATAATTATATATTAGGTTAGGATGTGTTAGGTTACTTGTGGTAACCCCTTCCAAGCTCTTTTTTTTTTTATCCCCTGGTGTGGGGTTTTTTTTTTTTTTTAGTGAGGGGATGCGGGCTACCGTCCACCTGTGTCTTGGACCTAAGCTAGCCCTACTGTCTGCTGTCTCACTCTGAGTTTAGAGTTTGGCTTTTTGTCACGAGAAAAGCTGAGCTCTAAGAATTGGATGGTTGAGAGGAAAGGCAGTCCCATTATTTTGTGCCATGGCGGCACGGTTACCACTGGGAGGTGGGAGCCTAATCCTGAGCCTTCTCGGGGTGGGGGTGTGGCATGCAAAGAGTACGTAACCTTTATTCGGCGCATTTACACACCCTCATTTACAGGCTATCTTCCCCAACTAGTGAACCAGGTGACTGAGGGCTGACGATGGGGCCCGTCGTTCAACCAGTACCCAGGTTCCAGCCAATGAGAAGATGGTTTGGGCAATCGCAGACGTTATGTGGGTACCACTTTCCTGTCTGCCCTTGTCATTCCCATTCTAGAGCTGGTTGAAACACGGTCTGCTCTCTAGTGGTTTCTATTCTGCCTTGCTTACCGTGGAGTGCACTAATACCTATTGCTGTACATAGTGCATATAGTGTACATACTTCAATTCTAAATTGGTGAAGGATAATGTAAGTCAAAAGTTTTTCTGCTGTGTTTATTTTGTTCCCTTTACACCCAGGATAACAGGCCATTTGGACTCCTGGGTTGTAATATATATCCTTCCTGAATCTTATTTTTTCCAACTTGAAACCGTTGCTCCGAGTCCTGTCTTGGCTGGAAATTTTCAGCACGCTATTTACATCCTCTTTATTTATTCCTGTTTTCCATTTATACACTTCGATCATATCCCCCCTAATTCTACGCCTTTCGAGAGAGTGCCGATTCAGGGCCCTCAGTCTAGCCTCATAGGGAAGATACCTGATACATGGGATCATCTTTGTCATCCTCCTCTGTACGTTTTCCAGAGCATTTATATCCATTCTGTAATACGGTGACCAGAACTGAGAAGTATAATCTAAATGAGACCTAACCAAGGATATATAGAGTTGAAGAACAACCTGAGGACTTCTATTATTTATACTTCTAGATACGAAGCCAAGAATTCTGTTAGCTTTATTGCGAACACTAATGCACTGTTGTCTTGGTTTTAGATTACTGCTAACCAGAACTCTTAAATCCTTTTCGCAATCAGTAGTATTTAGATCTACATTATTTAGTTTGTCTAAGTAGGCCTTAGACAAGGATGTGTGATGTCACCGTGGTTGTTTAATATATTTATAGATGGGGTTGTAAGAGAAGTAAATGCGAGGGTCTTGGCAAGAGGCGTGGAGTTAAAAGATAAAGAATCACACATAAAGTGGGAGTTGTCACAGTTGCTCTTTGCTGATGACACTGTGCTCTTGGGAGATTCTGAAGGGAAGTTGCAGAGATTGGTGGATGAATTTGGTAGGGTGTGCAAAAGAACAAAATTAAAAATGAATACAGGAAAGAGTAAGGTTATGAGGATAACAAAAAGATTAGGTGATGAAAGATTGGATATCAGATTGGAGGGAGAGAGTATGGAGGAGGTGAATGTATTCAGATATTTTGGAGTGGACGTGTCAGTGGATGGGTCTATGAAAGATGAGGTGAATCATAGAATTGATGAGGGGAAAAGGGTGAGTGGTGCACTTAGGAGTATGTGGAGACAAAGAACTTTGTCCTTGGAGGCAAAGAGGGGAATGTATGAGAGTATAGTTTTACCAACGTTCTTATATGGGTGTGAAGCATGGGTGATGAATGTTGCAGCGAGGAGAAGGCTGGAGGCAGTGGAGATGTCATGTTTGAGGGCAATGTGTGGTGTGAATATAATGCAGAGAATTCGTAGTTTCGAAGTTAGGAGGATGTGCGGGATTACCAAAACTGTTGTCCAGAGGGCTGAGGAAGGGTTGTTGAGGTGGTTCGGACATGTAGAGAGAATGGAGCGAAACAGAGTGACTTCAAGAGTGTATCAGTCTGTAGTGGAAGGAAGGCGGGGTAGGGGTCGGCCTAGGAAAGGTTGGAGGGAGGGGGTAAAGGAGGTTTTGTGTGCGAGGGGCTTGGACTTCCAGCAGGCATGCGTGAGCGTGTTTGATAGGAGTGAATGGAGACAAATGGTTTTTAATACTTGACGTGCTGTTGGAGTGTAAGCAAAGTAACATTTATGAAGGGGTTCAGGGAAACCGGCAGGCCGGACTTGAGTCCTGGAGATGGGAAGTACAGTGCCTGCACTCTGAAGGAGGGGTGTTAATGTTGCAGTTTAAAAACTGTAGTGTAAAGCACCCTTCTGGCAAGACAGTGATGGAGTGAATGATGGTGAAAGTTTTTCTTTTTCGGGCCACCCTGCCTTGGTGGGAATCGGCCGGTGTGATAATAATAAAATAAAAATAAAAATGTGGCATGGTTATTTAACTGTCCAACATTCAGAACTTTGCATTTGTCAATATTAAACTGCATCTGCCACTTCTCGGACCATTGCGTCAGTCTATTCAAATCATCCTGGAGTGCTCTAGTGTCCTCATTAGAATGAATTGGACGGCCTATTTTGGTGTCATCAGCAAATTTGCTTATGTCGCAATTTATTCCCTTGTCTATGTCGTTTATGTAAATTGTGAACAACAACGGGCCCAACACTGACCCCTGAGAAACACCGCTCGTGACGTGCCCCCATTTTGATTTCTCCCCATTTATGCAAACTCTCTACTGACTATTTGTCAGCCATGCCTCTACCCAGGAAAAAATTTCTCCCCCTATTCCGTGTGCCTTAAGTTGCCTCAATAGCCTCTGATGTGGAACTCTATCGAAAGCCTTACTGAAGTCCATATACACAATATCATATTCATTACCATGATCTACCTCCTCAAACACCTTAGTGAAAAAAGTTAGTAGATTCGTAAGATAGGAACGTCCCTTTGTAAAACCGTGTTGAGATTCATTAATCAATCTGCGCCTATCAAGATGGCTACGAATTGCTTCGGCAATTATTGATTCCATAAATTTTCCCACTATGGAGGTTAGGCTTATTGGTCTATAGTTCGAAGCCAAGGACCTGTCACCTGCCTTGTAAATAGGTATTACATTTACCATTTTCCACTTATCAAGCGCTATGCCAGTTTGTAGTGATATGATAAAAAGATCAGCTAAAGGTATGCTAAGTTCCTCTTTACATTCCTTTAACACTCTTGCAAACAGTTCATCAGGACCTGGGGATTTTTTAGGTTTAAGTTTCTCTATTTGTCTGAGGACCATGTCACTAGTTCCCGCAATCGTACATAGTTTATTATCTTGTTCTGCATAATCTATTATTTCAGGAATATCGCTAGTATTTTCCTGGGTGAAAACTGAGAGGAAATAGGTATTGAGAATTTCACACTTATCCTTGTCACTGTCAGTGATCTGACATGAGTTACTCTTAAGTGGGCCAGTCTTGTCTCTAATCTTACTTCTGTATACGTGAAAGAACCCTTTTGGGCTAGTCTTTGAATTCTTTGCGACCTTAGCCTCATAATCCATTTTGCTTTTCTTATTCCTTTCTTCATTTCTCTCTTTAATTGAATATTTTGATTTCTTAACTGCCCATCTTCTCTTTCGATACGCATATATATGCCTCTCTTTTGACCAATGAGATGTTTTAATCTATTGTTCATCCATTTGGGATCATTTTTGTTAGATCTAATTTCCCTACTCGGAACAAAAGTTGTGTGGGCAGCTAGAACTATGCTCTGAAAAACGTCATATTGGCAACCAAGATCACCTACCTGACCCATAGTCAGGACATCCCAATTTAGCTCACCAAGGAAATTTTTCAGTCCCATGAAGTCCGTGAAGCGAAAATCTGGGACAGAGATTTGATTGCGGTTATGTGGGTGATTCCATGATATATTGAAACTAAGTAATTTGTGATCACTTTCCCCAAGCTCATCATTAACCTCAAGATTATTAATTAGTGACTCTGTTGGCAAGAACCAAGTCAAGCAGATTGTTTCCTCTAGTTGGTTCTGTCACAGCCTGTTCTAAAATGCAATACTGAACAGTATCAAGAAAGTCACTAGACTCAAGATTTCCTGTCATATTATTCCAATCAGTTTGTCTAAAGTTAAAATCTCCCATTATCACAACATTTTCGTATCTAGATGCCTTATGAATTTCGTCCCATAACAGCTTACTGCACTCCCTATCAAGGTTTGGGGGGCCTATAAATCACACCCAGAATTAATTTGTCACGACCCTCGAGAAACTGTAGCCAAACAGATTCTGTGTTTGATGTTTCTAATCTTATATCATGTCTAAGACAACAATTTAAATTTTCTCTGACATACATCGCCACTCCACCACCCTTCCTGTTGACCCTATCAGTGTGGAATGTTTTATAACCCTGTATGTTGCATTCAGAAGGCATTTCTCTATCTTTCAGGTTGAACCAGGTCTCTGTTATACCAATAATATCTATATTACCTACACTTGCAAGTAATCTTACCTCATCTATCTTATTTCTTAGACTCCTACTATTTGTGTAGTAAACCTTAAGGGAGCTAGTCACTCGTTGCCCTCTACTCTCTTTGTTTGTTGATCAATTGATTTACCATTACTAGCAACTTTATTTTGAATATTGTCTTTTAAACATATCCCTGAGGTATCCTGGTTATGTCTGCTGTTTTTAACCCTAATGCTGCAGCCTGATTGTTTCCCACAAACACCCATACCTCTATAATCTATCAGTTTAAATTCCTAGACAAGTCATCAATTACCCTCTCAATCGAATTGGCTAATGCAACCAATCCATCCCCAGAGAGATGAACCCCATCCCTTGCATACATATCACGTTTTCCAAAGAATAGGTCCCAGTTATCAATGAATGGGATAGCAAGTTCCTTGCAGTACCTGTCTAGCCAGCGATTTATACCAATTGCCCTAGACATCCATTCATTGCCCACTCACTTTCTAGGCAAGATGCTACATATGACTGGGATCCCTCCCTTAGACCTAATTACTATGGCTGACCTGTACTTATCCAGCAGCTCCTGTCTCCTGCCCTTCTCAATGTCATTACCCCCAGCACTAAGACAGATAATGGGCTTGTTCCCATTACCTGACATAATATTATCCAACCTGCTGACAATGTCACCAACACCAGCTCCAGGAAGACACACTCTCTGTCTGACCTTTCTGTCTCTGTTACAAAATGCACGGTCCATATATCTTACCTGAGAATGTCCTACTATTAAAATATTCTTACCTTGATTAGCAGGGGAATCAGTGGTACCTTCAACCTCACTAACCACTAAAGTACACTCGTCTTGGAGAACAGAGAATCGATTTCCTACCTTTACATCTTCTCTAATAACTCTCCTCATTTTCCTTCTTCCTGAACTGTGAACCACTTGCCACTTAAGGCGGCTGCCACTATCACTGCTGGTGACCATTTCCTCCTTACCAACTAAATCCTTCTCACACTCGCTCCCAAACTCATCTATGCGAAGCTTCAGCCTCCTATTGTCCTCCTGAAGAAGTAGAATCTCCTTCAACACTTGAACCTGAGATTCTAAAACACTACAACAAGCCATGGTGCTTGGTAACAGCCCACGCTAACTCCCAGGAGCTTAGGACAGGTATGAGCGCAGGTGACCACTGACCTCAGCGTGAAGTATGGACTTTAGCCCCAACAACAGGTGCGATCACATGTCTAGCCAGTGCTTACTCCAGCGATGACACCAGATTCCACCTGCAACAAACAAGCAAGCGGTAGTTATCAAAGCAGTTTGCGAGTGCGGACAGCCAACCAAAACTCTCCAATAGCAAGCACAGTGAGATGTGTAAATGTCACATCCTACCTACATACATAAGCTAATATAAAAAGTAAAATAATAATATAATGAAAGATATTTTCATTTTAGCCATTAATGAAAACATCGGCAATATAAAATTATATAGAAAGGTAATATATACATTGAACATACATAATATAAATTGTGTCCTTACAGAGGACAAAACATCGGCAACACTCACAGACTCACAAGTGAAACAAGACATCAGCAACACTCACACACTCACCAGTGAAACAAGACATCAGCAACACTCACACACTTACAAGTGAAACAAGACAACATCAGCAACACTCACACACTTACCAGTGAAACAAGACAACATCAGCAACACACACACACTCACCAGTGAAACAAGACATCAGCAACACTCACACACTTACAAGTGAAACAAGACAACATCAGCAACACTCACACACTTACCAGTGAAACAAGACAACATCAGCAACACACACACACTCACCAGTGAAACAAGACAACATCAGCAACACTCACACACTTACCAGTGAAACAAGACAACATCAGCAACACACACACTCACCAGTGAAACAAGACAACATCAGCAACACTCACACACTTACCAGTGAAACAAGACAACATCAGCAACACACACACTTACCAGTGAAACAAGACAACATCAGCAACACTCACACACTTACCAGTGAAACAAGAACACATCGGCAACACTCACACACTCACCAGTGAAACAAGACAACATCAGCAACACTCACACACTTACCAGTGAAACAAGACAACATCAGCAACACTCACACTCACCAGTGAAACAAGACAACATCAGCAACACTCACACACTCACCAGTGAAACAAGACAACATCAACAACACACACACTCACCAGTGAAACAAGACAACATCAGCAACACTCACACTCACCAGTGAAACAAGACATCAACAACACACACACTCACCAGTGAAACAAGACAACATCAGCAACACACACACTCACCAGTGAAACAAGACAACATCAACAACACACACACTCACCAGTGAAACAAGGCAACATCAGCAACACACACACTCACCAGTGAAACAAGACAACATCAACAACACACACACTCACCAGTGAAAAAAGACAACATCAGCAACACACACACTCACCAGTGAAACAAGACAACATCAACAACACACACACTCACCAGTGAAACAAGACAACATCAGCAACACTCACACACTCACCAGTGAAACAAGACATCATCAGCAACACACACACTCACCAGTGAAACAAGACATCAGCAACACACACACTCACCAGTGAAACAAGACAACATCAGCAACACTCACACACTCACGAGTGAAACAAGACAACATCAACAACACTCACACACTTACCAGTGAAACAAGACAACATCAGCAACACTCACACACTTACCAGTGAAACAAGACAACATCAGCAACACACACACTCACCAGTGAAACAAGACAACATCAGCAACACTCACACACTCACCAGTGAAACAAGACAACATCAGCAACACTCACACTCACCAGTGAAACAAGACAACATCAGCAACACACACACTCACCAGTGAAACAAGACAACATCAGCAACACTCACACTTACCAGTGAAACAAGACAACATCAGCAAAACACACTTACCAGTGAAACAAGACAACATCAGCAACACTCACACACTCACCAGTGAAACAAGACAACATCAGCAACACACACAGTTACCAGTGAAACAAGACAACATCAGCAACACTCACACTCACCAGTGAAACAAGACAACATCAGCAACACACACACTTACCAGTGAAACAAGACAACATCAGCAACACTCACACTCACCAGTGAAACAAGACAACATCAGCAACACTCACACTCACCAGTGAAACAAGACAACATCAGCAACACACACACTCACCAGTGAAACAAGACAACATCAGCAACACTCACACACTTACCAGTGAAACAAGACAACATCAGCAACACACACACTCACCAGTGAAACAAGACAACATCAGCAACACTCACACACTCACCAGTGAAACAAGACAACATCAGCAACACTCACACACTCACCAGTGAAACAAGACAACATCAGCAACACTCACACACTCACCAGTGAAACAAGACAACATCAGCAACACTCACACACTCACCAGTGAAACAAGACAACATCAGCAACACTCACACTTACCAGTGAAACAAGACAACATCAGCAACACTCACACACTCACCAGTGAAACAAGACAACATCAGCAACACTCACACACTCACCAGTGAAACAAGACAACATCAGCAATACTCACACACTTACCAGTGAAACAAGACAACATCACCAACACTCACACACTCACCAGTGAAACAAGACAACATCAGCAACACTCACACACTTACCAGTGAAACAAGACAACATCAGCAACACTCACACACTCACCAGTGAAACAAGACAACATCAGCAACACTCACACACTTACCAGTGAAACAAGACAACATCAGCAACACTCACACACTCATCAGTGAAACAAGACAACATCAGCAACACTCACACACTCACCAGTGAAACAAGACAACATCAGCAACACTCACACACTTACCAGTGAAACAAGACAACATCAGCAACACACACACTCACCAGTGAAACAAGACAACATCAGCAACACTCACACACTCACCAGTGAAACAAGACAACATCAGCAACACTCACACACTCACCAGTGAAACAAGACAACATCAGCAACACTCACACACTTACCAGTGAAACAAGACAACATCAGCAACACTCACACACTTACCAGTGAAACAAGACAACATCAGCAACACACACACTCACCAGTGAAACAAGACAACATCAGCAACACTCACACTTACCAGTGAAACAAGACAACATCAGCAACACTCACACACTCACCAGTGAAACAAGACAACATCAGCAACACTCACACACTTACCAGTGAAACAAGACAACATCAGCAACACTCACACACTTACCAGTGAAACAAGACAACATCAGCAACACTCACACACTTACCAGTGAAACAAGACAACATCAGCAACACTCACACACTTACGAGTGAAACAAGACAACATCAGCAACACTCACACTCACCAGTGAAACAAGACAACATCAGCAACACACACACTCACCAGTGAAACAAGACAACATCAGCAACACTCACACACTTACCAGTGAAACAAGACAACATCAGCAACACACACACTTACCAGTGAAACAAGACAACATCAGCAACAATCACACACTTACCAGTGAAACAAGACAACATCAGCAACACTCACACTCACCAGTGAAACAAGACAACATCAGCAACACACACACTTACCAGTGAAACAAGACAACATCAGCAACACACACACTTACCAGTGAAACAAGACAACATCAGCAACACACACACTTACCAGTGAAACAAGACAACATCAGCAACACTCACACTCACCAGTGAAACAAGACAACATCAGCAACACACACACTTACCAGTGAAACAAGACAACATCAGCAACACACACACTTACCAGTGAAACAAGACAACATCAGCAACACACACACTCACCAGTGAAACAAGACAACATCAGCAACACTCACACACTTACCAGTGAAACAAGACAACATCAGCAACACACACACTTACCAGTGAAACAAGACAACATCAACAACACACACACTTACCAGTGAAACAAGACAACATCAACAACACACACACTCACCAGTGAAACAAGACAACATCAGCAACACTCACACACTCACCAGTGAAACAAGACAACATCAGCAACACACACACTCACCAGTGAAACAAGACAACATCAGCAACACTCACACTCACCAGTGAAACAAGACAACATCAACAACACACACACTCACCAGTGAAACAAGACAACATCAACAACACTCACACACTCACCAGTGAAACAATACAACATCAACAACACACACACTCACCAGTGAAACAAGACAACATCAGCAACACTCACACACTCACCAGTGAAACAAGACAACATCAACAACACACACACTCACCAGTGAAACAAGACAACATCAGCAACACACACACTCACCAGTGAAACAAGACAACATCAACAACACACACACTCACCAGTGAAACAAGACATCAGCAACACACACACTCACCAGTGAAACAAGACAACATCAGCAACACACACACTCACCAGTGAAACAAGACATCATCAACACACACACTCACCAGTGAAACAAGACATCAACAACACACACACTCACCAGTGAAACAAGAGATCAACAACACACACACTCACCAGTGAAACAAGACATCAACAACACACACACTCACCAGTGAAACAAGACATCAACAACACACACACTCACCAGTGAAACAAGACATCAACAACACACACACTTACCAGTGAAACAAGACAACATCAGCAACACACACACTCACCAGTGAAACAAGACAACATCAACAACACACACACTCACCAGTGAAACAAGACAACATCAACAACACACACACTCACCAGTGAAACAAGACAACATCAGCAACACTCACACACTCACCAGTGAAACAAGACAACATCAACAACACACACACTCACCAGTGAAACAAGACAACATCAACAACACACACACTCACCAGTGAAACAAGACATCAGCAACACACACACTCACCAGTGAAACAAGACAACATCAGCAACACACACACTCACCAGTGAAACAAGACATCATCAACACACACACTCACCAGTGAAACAAGACAACATCAACAACACACACACTCACAAGTGAAACAAGACATCAGCAACACACACACTCACCAGTGAAACAAGACAACATCAACAACACACACACTCACCAGTGAAACAAGACATCAGCAACACACACACTCACCAGTGAAACAAGACAACATCAACAACACACACACTCACCAGTGAAACAAGACATCAGCAACACACACACTCACCAGTGAAACAAGACAACATCAACAACACACACACTCACAAGTGAAACAAGACTTCAACAACACACACACTCACCAGTGAAACAAGACATCAACAACACACACACTCACCAGTGAAACAAGACAACATCAACAACACACACACTCACCAGTGAAACAAGACATCAACAACACACACACTTACCAGTGAAACAAGACAACATCAGCAACACACACACTCACCAGTGAAACAAGACAACATCAACAACACACACACTCACAAGTGAAACAAGACAACATCAACAACACACACACTCACCAGTGAAACAAGACATCAGCAACACACACACTCACCAGTGAAACAAGACATCAACAACACACACACTCACCAGTGAAACAAGACAACATCAACAACACACACACTCACCAGTGAAACAAGACATCAACAACACACACACTTACCAGTGAAACAAGACAACATCAGCAACACACACACTCACCAGTGAAACAAGACAACATCAACAACACACACACTCACAAGTGAAACAAGACAACATCAACAACACACACACTCACCAGTGAAACAAGACATCAGCAACACACACACTCACCAGTGAAACAAGACAACATCAGCAACACACACACTCACCAGTGAAACAAGACATCAGCAACACACACACTCACAAGTGAAACAAGACATCAACAACACACACACTCACCAGTGAAACAAGACATCAGCAACACACACACTCACCAGTGAAACAAGACAACATCAACAACACACACACTCACAAGTGAAACAAGACAACATCAGCAACACACACACTCACCAGTGAAACAAGACAACATCAGCAACACACACACTCACCAGTGAAACAAGACAACATCAGCAACACACACACTCACCAGTGAAACAAGACAACATCAGCAACACTCACACACTCACCAGTGAAACAAGACAACATCAGCAACACTCACACACTCACCAGTGAAACAAGACAACATCAGCAACACTCACACACTCACTAGTGAAACAAGACAACATCAACAACACACACACTCACCAGTGAAACAAGACAACATCAACAACACACACACTCACAAGTGAAACAAGACAACATCAGCAACACTCACACACTCACCAGTGAAACAAGACAACATCAGCAACACTCACACACTCACCAGTGAAACAAGACAACATCAACAACACTCACACACTTACCAGTGAAACAAGACAACATCAGCAACACTTACACACTTACCAGTGAAACAAGACAACATCAACAACACTCACACTCACCAGTGAAACAAGACAACATCAACAACACTCACACTCACCAGTGAAACAAGACAACATCAGCAACACACACACACTCACCAGTGAAACAAGACAACATCAGCAACACTCACACACTTACCAGTGAAACAAGACAACATCAGCAACACTCACACACTCACCAGTGAAACAAGACAACATCAGCAACACACACACTCACCAGTGAAACAAGACAACATCAACAACACTCACACTCACCAGTGAAACAAGACAACATCAACAACACACACACTCACCAGTGAAACAAGACAACATCAACAACACTCACACTCACCAGTGAAACAAGACAACATCAGCAACACTCACACACTTACCAGTGAAACAAGACAACATCAGCAACACTCACACTCACCAGTGAAACAAGACAACATCAGCAACACTCACACTCACCAGTGAAACAAGACAACATCAACAACACACACACTCACCAGTGAAACAAGACAACATCAGCAACACTCACACACTTACCAGTGAAACAAGACAACATCAGCAACACTCACACTCACCAGTGAAACAAGACAACATCAGCAACACTCACACTCACCAGTGAAACAAGACAACATCAGCAACACTCACACTCACCAGTGAAACAAGACAACATCAGCAACACTCACACACTCACCAGTGAAACAAGACAACATCAACAACACTCACACACTTACCAGTGAAACGACAACATCAACAACACTCACACACTTTCCAGTGAAACAAGACAACATCAGCAACACTCACACACTCACCAGTGAAACAAGACAACATCAAAAACACTCACACACTCACCAGTGAAACAAGACAACATCAACAACACTCACACACTTACCAGTGAAACAAGACAACATCAGCAACACTCACACACTTACCAGTGAAACAAGACAACATCAACAACACACACACTCACCAGTGAAACAAGACAACATCAACAACACACACACTCACCAGTGAAACAAGACAACATCAGCAACACACACACTTACCAGTGAAACAAGACAACATCAGCAACACTCACACACTCACCAGTGAAACAAGACATCAGCAACACACACACTCACCAGTGAAACAAGACAACATCAGCAACACTCACACACTTACCATTGAAACAAGACAACATCAGCAACACACACACTTACCAGTGAAACAAGACAACATCAGCAACACTCACACACTCACCAGTGAAACAAGACATCAGCAACACACACACTCACCAGTGAAACAAGACAACATCAACAACACTCACACACTTACCAGTGAAACAAGACAACATCAGCAACACTCACACACTCACCAGTGAAACAAGACATCAGCAACACACACACTCACCAGTGAAACAAGACATCAGCAACACACACACTCACCAGTGAAACAAGACAACATCAGCAACACACACACTCACCAGTGAAACAAGACAACATCAGCAACACACACACTCACCAGTGAAACAAGACAACATCAGCAACACACACACTCACCAGTGAAACAAGACAACATCAGCAACACACACACTCACCAGTGAAACAAGACAACATCAGCAACACTCACACACTCACCAGTGAAACAAGACAACATCAGCAACACACACACTCACCAGTGAAACAAGACAACATCAGCAACACACACACTCACCAGTGAAACAAGACAACATCAGCAACACTCACACTTACCAGTGAAACAAGACAACATCAGCAACACACACACTCACCAGTGAAACAAGACAACATCAGCAACACTCACACTCACCAGTGAAACAAGACAACATCAGCAACACTCACACTCACCAGTGAAACAAGACAACATCAGCAACACTCACACTCACCAGTGAAACAAGACAACATCAGCAACACTCACACTCACCAGTGAAACAAGACAACATCAGCAACACTCACACTCACCAGTGAAACAAGACAACATCAGCAACACACACACTCACCAGTGAAACAAGACAACATCAGCAACACTCACACTCACCAGTGAAACAAGACAACATCAGCAACACTCACACTTACCAGTGAAACAAGACAACATCAGCAACACTCACACTCACCAGTGAAACAAGACAACATCAGCAACACTCACACTCACCAGTGAAACAAGACAACATCAGCAACACTCACACACTCACCAGTGAAACAAGACAACATCAGCAACACTCACACTCACCAGTGAAACAAGACAACATCAGCAACACTCACACACTCACCAGTGAAACAACACACAAGACATACATGAAAATAACTTTCTGAAAAGGAACTCATAAGAGAATTAATAAATGTGTTTATTTTCTCTACTCAGGTTCGTAGAATGTAAGCTACATATGGCTTAAAATGTTAGAGATTTGAAGGTTTACGTATCGGATATAACGAATGTTTGAGTGTGTGTGTGTGTGTGTGTGTGTGTGTGTGTGTGTGTGTGTGTGTGTGTGTGTGTGTGTGAGTGTGTGTGTGTGTACTCACCTAATTGTACACACTTAATTGAGGTTGTAGAGTTAGATTCATAGCTCTTGGCTCAGCCTCTTCACTGTACGCTACTAGGTCCACTCTCTCCCAGTCTTCCCTATCCCTCCTGTCTTCTATTGTTGTCAGGTGGAGTTCCCTTAACTTCCCTTCGTAGGACAAACCCCTCTGTTCTGGGACTAATCTTGTTGCAAACCTTTGCATTTTTCTAATATCTTGACGTGTTTGACCACATGTGGGTTTCTTACTGGTGCTGCATACTCCAATATGGGCCTGGCGTACACGGTGTGCAGTGTCGTGAATAGCTCCTAATTTAGATGTCGAAAAGCTATTCTTAGGTTTGCCAGGCGCCCATATGCTGCAGCAGTTATTTGGTTAATGTGCACCTCAGGAGATGTGTTTGGTATAATGATTACCCCAAGATCCATTTCCTTGAGTGAGTTTTACAGCCTTTGACCTCTCAGGCTGTATTCCGTCTGTGTTCTCCTTTGTTTTTTCCCCAAAGCTTCACAACTTTTTACTTGCTAAGGTTAAACTCCAGGAGCCATTTGCCAGACCAGGCTTGCAGCCAATCCAGATCCCTTGTAGGATTACTTGACCCTCCTTTGCTTGTATTCTCCTCATCAGTTTCACATTGTCTGCAAACAGGGACGCCTCTGACTCTATCCCTTCCATCATACCATTCACATATACAAGAAACAGCACCGAATCTAGGACTGACCCTTTGTGAAACCCCACTCAACACACGCAACCACACTGATACCTCGTCTCTGACCTACACACGTTGTTTCCTCCCTGTCAGGTATTTCCTGATCCATTGCAGTACTTTCCCTCCTATTCGTGTCCCTTCCTTTAGTTTTTCAACCAGTCTCTCGTGTGAAACTGTGTCGAAAGCATTCTTACAGTCCAAGAAGATCTCTCTCTCTCGTGTCTTACTTGTGTTACCTAGTCATAGAGCTCCAATGGATTAGTCATGCAGGAATTCCCTTCCCTGAAACTGTGCAGGTTGTCATGTACTAAGCCATTCCGTTCTAAGTGGTCCGCCACTCTTTTCCTGATTATTTTCTCCATAACTTTACATACAATACATGTCAACGACACTGGTAAGTAGTTTAGTGTAACCTGTCTGTTTCCTTTCTTAAAAATCGGGACTTCATATGCTGTCTTCCACACCTCAGGCAGTTGCCCTGTTACGATAGATTTAATGAAGATTGTTGTTAGAGGCACACACAGTGCGTCTACTCCCTCTCTCAGGACCCAAGGAGACATAGTATCTGGGCCCACCGCCTTCGAGGTATCTAGTTCCCCTTGCAGATTTTTCACCTCGTCCTCGGTTATCTGGAGTGTGTCCAGCACTTGCTCGTGCACCCTACCACCTCGGTGTTCAAGGAGCCTCTCTGTCTCCACTGTGAATACCTCTCTGTATCTTGAGTTGAGCTCTTCACATACTTCCTGGTCGTTCCCCGTGAGCTCCCCTTCTTCCTTCCTCAACCTGATTATCTGATCCTTGACTGGTATTTTTCCCCCTGATGTGGATGATAACATGATTTGGCTTTTGATGCTGTCATGCTCGTACTGATGCTGGGCTCCTGTTCTTATCCATGCATATTCATTTCTGGCTCCTCGACTCAACTCCCTGTTTTTCTGTGTTCTTTGCCTTCTATACTCTTGCACTCTAAACTTTGGCCTCTCCACACCTCTTGGTAAACCATGAGCTCACTCTGGTCTTCCCATTGTTCCTGTTGCCCTTTGGTACGATCTTCTCTACTGCCTCCCTGCACTTTGTGGTCACGTGTGCCATCATTTCGTTTACTGTCTTTCCCTCTAGCTCGGTTATCCACTGCACCTCACGTAGGAATTGTCTCATACTTGTGTAGTCCCTTTTTGGAAGTTTGGTTTCTCCCATCCTTCTCATGCTGCTTCACTCTCCATTCTTAACTCCACTATGTATTCGAAACTCAAGACCATGTAGTCACTAGCGCCTGGGGGACTTTCGTGTGTGATATCGTGTGTCTGAACAGCTCAAGGTGAATACGAGGTCTAGCCTTGCTGGTTCATCGTCTCCTCTTTTTCTCTCTGGCTGTGTCCTTAACATGTTGGTACATAAAGTTTTCTAGTACTGCCTCCAGTACCTTGGCTCTCCACGTCTCTGGTTCTTCATGTGGTTCCAGATTCTCCAAGCCAATTTCCTTGTGGTTGAAATACTCCATGATGAGTAACTTTGCCCTACTCATGTGGGTCCTTCTGGCAATGTCGGCTAGTGTGTCCACCATCACTCTGTTGGTCTCGTGATATTCTTGTCATGGCCTCTTGTTCTTCGGTGGCAGGTTGTACATCACTTCTACCATCACTTTTGGACCCCCGGTATGCAGTACTCCTATTATCCTCTACTTCTCTGACTAGTCTTCCCATCTCCTCAAAAGTCCATTGGTTCTTGATGAGCATTGCAACTCGTTCTGACCCTCTGCTCCCCCTGTCTTTCCTCAGGATCTGATAACCAAAAGGGAAGATTGAGTCTGTTATTACTTCCGTGAGCTTTGTCTCTGTGATTGATTTGATGTCTGGGGATGCGTTGGTGTACTATACCTCCAGCTTCCTTTCTAGAATAAATGAGTAAGTTTATTCAGGTATACACAAATACAGTTACATAGATTATCATACATAGCAGCATATGTGTAAGGAACCTAGGATAACCCCAAAAAAAAGTCAGACAGAGTGACTTATTTCCATCGTGGGTGGGAGAGGTCGGTGATGGCTGTGTGTGTGTGTGTACTCACCTAGTTGTACTCACCTAGTTGAGGTTGCAGGGGTCGAGTCCTAGTTCCTGGCCCCGCCTCTTCACTGGTCGCTACTAGGTCACTCTCCCTGAACCCTGAGCTTTATCATAGCTCTGCTTAAAGCTATGTATGGATCCTGCCTCCACTACATCGCTTCCCAAACTATTCCAATTCCTGACTACTTTGTGGCTGAAGAAATACTTCCTAACATCCCTGTGATTCGTCTGTGTTTTCAACTTCCAACTGTGTCCCCTTGTTGCTGTGTCCCATCTCTGGAACATCCTGTCTTTGTCCACCTTGTCAATTCCTCTCAGTATTTTGCATGTCATTATCATGTGAACCCTATCTCTCCTGTCCTCCAGTGTCGTTAGGTCGATTTCCTTTAGCCTTTCCTCGTAGGA
This sequence comes from Cherax quadricarinatus, assembly GCF_038502225.1. Taxonomy (NCBI): domain Eukaryota; kingdom Metazoa; phylum Arthropoda; class Malacostraca; order Decapoda; family Parastacidae; genus Cherax; species Cherax quadricarinatus. The sequence continues at coordinate 13,970,319 of NC_091340.1, forward strand.
CATACCTCTTAGCTCTGGGACTAGTTTTATTGCAAACCTTTGCACTTTCTCTAGTTTCTTTACATGCTTGGCTAGGTGTGAATTCCAAACTGGTGCCGCATACGGTACACGGTGTACAGGGTTCTGAACGATTCCTTATTAAGATGTTGGAATGCTGTTCTGAGGTTTGCTAGGCGCACATATGCTGCAGCAGTTATTTGGTTGATGTGCGCTTCAGGAGATGTGCCTGGTGTCATACTCACCCCAAGATCTTTTTCCTTGAGTGAGGTTTGTAGTCTCTGGCCCGACTGTAATTCGTCTGCGGTCTTCCTTGCCCTTCCCCATTCTTCATGTGTTTGCACTTGGTGGGGTTGAACTCCAGGAGCCAATTGCTGGACCAGGTCTGCAGCCTGTCCAGATCCCTTTGTAGTTCTGCCTGGTCTTCGATCGAATGAATTCTTCTCATCAACTTCACGTCATCTGCAAACAGGGACACTTCGGAGTCTATTCCTTCCTTCATGTCGTTCACAAATACCAGAAACAGCACTGGTCCTAGGGCTGACCCCTGTGGGACCCCGCTGGTCACAGGTGCCCACTCTGACACCTCGCCGCGTACCATGACTCGTTGCTGCCTTCCTGACAAGTATTCCCTGATCCATTGTACTGCCTTCCCTGTTATCCCTGCTTGGTCCTCCAGTTTTTGAACTAATCTCTTGTGTGGTACTGTGTTAAACGCCTTCTTGCATTCCAAGAAAATGCAATTCACCCACCCTTCTCTCTCTTGTCTTACTGCTGTCACCATGTCATAGAACTCCAGTAGGTTTGTGACACAGGATTTCCTGTCCCTGAAACCATGTTGTATGTGTGTGTTTATGGGTGTGTGTGTGTGTGTGTGTGTGTGTGTGTGTGTGTGTGTGTGTGTACTCACCTATTTGTACTCACCTATTTGTGGTTGCAGGGGTCGAGTCACAGCTCCTGGACCCGCCTCTTCGCTGATTGCTACTAGGTCCTCTCTCTCCCTGCCCCATGAGCTCTATCATACCTCGCCTTAAAACTATGTATGGTTCCTGCCTCCACCACATCACTTTCTAGGCTATTCCATGGCATGACTACTCTATGACTGAAGAAATACTTCCTAAGATCCCTTTGATTCATCTGAGTCTTCAACTTCCAATTGTGACCTCTTGTGTCTGTGTCCCATCTCTGGAACATCCCGTCTTTGTCCACCTCGTCTATTCCGCGCAGTATTTTATATGTCGTTATCATGTCTCTCCTGACCCTCCTGGCCTCCAGTGTCGTCAGGCCGATTTCCCTCAACCTTTCTTAATAGGACAATCCCCGTAGCTCTGGGACTAGTCTTGTTGCAAACCTTTGCACTTTCTCTAATTTCTTGACGTGCTTGACTAGGTGTGGATTCCAAACTGGTGCTGCATACTGCAGTATGGGCCTGACGTAGATGGTGTACAGTCTTAAACGAATCCTTACTGAGGTATCGGAACGCTATCCGTAGGTTTGCCAGGCGCCCGTATGCTGCAGCAGTTATCTGATTGATGTGCGCCTCAGGAGATATGCTCGGTGTTATACTCACCCCCAGATCTTTTTCCTTGAGTGAGGTTTGCAGTCTTTGGCCATCTAAACTATATTGTGTCTGCGGTCTTCTTTGCCCTTCCCCAATCTTCATGACTTTGCATTTGGCAGGGTTAAATTCAAGGAGCCAGTTGCTGGACCAGGCTTGTAGCCTGTCCAGGTCTCTTTGTAGTCCTGCCTGATCCTCGTCCGATTCGATTCTTCTCATTAACTTCACATCATCTGCAAACAAGGACACTTCTGAGTCTATCCCTTCCGTTATGTCGTTCACGTATACCAAGAACAGCACAGGTCCTAGGACTGACCCCTGTGGAACCCCGCTTGTCACAGGCGCCCACTCTGACACCTCGTCGCGTACCATGACTCGTTGTTGCCTCCCTGTCAGATATTCTCTGATCCATTGCAGTGCCTTTCCTGTTATGTGTGCCTGGTCCTCTAGCTTTTGCAGTAATCTCTTGTGAGGAACTGTGTCGAAGGCCTTCTTGCAGTCCAAAAATACGCAGTCGATCCACCCCTCTCTCTCCTGTCTTACTTCTGTCACCTTGTCGTAAAATTCTAGTAGGTTTGTGACACAGGATTTTCCTTCCCTGAAACCGTGCTGGTTGTCAATTATACACTTGTTTCTTTCCAGGTGCCCCACCACTCTCCTCCTGATGATCTTCTCCATGACCTTGCATACTATACACGTTAGTGATACAGGTCTGTAGTTTAGTGCCTCATGTCTGTCTCCATTTTTAAAAATTGGGACTACATTTGCCATTTTCCATACCTCAGGGAGTTGCCCAGTTTCAAATGATGTGTTGAAGATTTTTGTTAATGGCTCACACAATATCTCTGCTCCCTCTTTAAGGGCCCATGGAGAGATGTTGTCTGGTCCCACCGCCTTTGAGGTGTCAAGTTCGCATAGCAGCTTCTTCACCTCCTCCTTGGTTATATGTACCTCATCCAGCACTTGCTGGTGTGCCCCCCTGTTCTGATTTCTTGGAGTCCTACTGGTTTCCACTGTAAATACCTCTTTAAATCTTGTGTTGAGCTCCTGACATACCTCTCGGTCGTTTCTTGTGAATTCCCCATCACCCTTCCTCAGTCTGATTACCTGGTCCTTGACTGTTGTTTTCCTCCTGATGTGGCTGTACAGCAGCTTCGGGTCAGTCTTTACTTTTGATGCTATGTCATTTTCATATTGTCTCTGAGCCTCCCTTCTTATCTGTGCATATTCGTTTCTGGCTCTTCGCCTGATTTCTTTATTTTCCTGAGTTCTCTGTCTTCTGTACCTTTTCCATTCTCTAGTACACCTAGTTTTTGCCTCCCTACACCTTTGGGTGAACCAAGGACTCGTTCTGTTCTTCCCATTATTTCTGTTTCCCTTGGGAACAAACCTCTCCTCTGCCTCCTTGCATTTTGTTGCTACATAGTCCATCATTTCTTGTACTGGTTTTCCTGTCAGTTCCCTCTCCCACTGAATGTCTTGAAGGAAGTTCCTCATGCCTGAGTAGTTCCCCCTTTTGTAGTTTTGGTTTTTCATACATGATACCCTCGATGTCCGAACTATTCATGGTGAATACAAGGTCCAACCTTGCTGGTTCATCCTCTCCTCTCTCTCTGGTAGTGTCTCTAACATGTTGATGCATGAGGTTCTCCAGTACCACATCCATCATCTTGGCTCTCCATGTTTCGGGACCCCCATAGGGCTCCAGGTTTTCCCAGTCAATCTCCTTGTGATTGAAATCACCCATAACTAGTAACTTTGCTCCCCCCATGTGTGCTCTCCTGGCCACCTCGGCTAGTGTGTCGATCATTGCTCTGTTGCTCTCATCGTATTCTTCTCTTGGCCTCCTGCAGTTCTGTGGTGGGTTGTACATTACTGCAATTATCACCTTATGTCCCTCAGACTGGATTGTTCCTACTAAGTAGACACTTTTGCCCATGCCATCCTTTCCTTCCATTTTCTCAAAACCCCACTGGTTTTTAATGAGCAGTGCAAATCCTCCTCCCCCTCTCCTCCCTCTGTCTTTCCTGAGGATTCGATATCCGGATGGAAAGATTGAATCTGTTATTATTCTGGTGAGTTTTGTTTCTGTGAGTGCTATTATGTCTGGGGATGTCTCTTTGATTCTTTCGTGCCACTCCTCATACTTGTTTGTTATTCCATCTGCATTTGTATACCACACCTTCAACTTCTTTTCTAAGACTGTGGTCTGGGAAGTATATTGGTGTGTGTGTGTGTGTGTGTGTGTGTGTGTGTGTGTGTGTGTGTGTGTGTGTGTGTGTGTGTGTGTGTGTGTGTGTGTGAGTGTGTGTGTGAGTGTGTGTGTGAGTGTGTGTGTGTGTGTGTGTGTGTGTGTGTGTGTGTGTGTGTGTGTGTGTGTGTGTGTGTGTGTGTGTGTGTGTGTGAGTGTGTGTGTGTGTGTGTGTGTGTGTGTGTATGTGTGTGTGTATGCGTGTGTGTGTGTGTGTGTGTGTGAGTGTGTGTTGCTTTCTTGACAATAAGTGATCAATATTTTCTACAGAGACAGCAGGGTAATACAGTCATCAAAAGAGCCTAGAATAAAATACCCTCGAGAAGACTCCTCAGCAATATTATCCCAAGACTCGTACCTCAGATCGAAGATTGCAAATGTTTGAATATTCTTGAGAGTCAGACGAACTTTAAAACGCCTTTGGATGTCATAAAATCTAAACTTTTTTCCCTGGATGTTAGAAGAAAACGCAGCGTCGATTCATTTCTCGAAGTTATATGCAGAAGTTTGCAGCGTGTGAGCCATTAATGTGAAGACCATTTTACACTGCCTAATAACACCCTCTGTAACATATTAATCTCTTTTCTTCTAGCAACAGTATTTTTATTATATACTTTATAGTATATATATATATATATATATATATATATATATATATATATATATATATATATATATATATATATATATATATATATATATATATATATATATATATATATATATATATATATATATATATATATATATATATATATATATATATATATATATATATATATCAACAACAACACTGCGACTAACCATAGAGTCGAACTCATGCTGCTTTGGCGTGCATTTATTGATTCCATAAATTTACCAGCTATGGAGGTAAGGCTTATTGGTCTATAGTTTGAAGCTAAGGACCTTTCACCTGTCTCGTAAATGGGTATTACATTTGATATTTTCCACTTGTCTGGCACTATGCCAGTTTGTAGTAATATATTGAAAAGATTAGCCAGAGGTATGCTAGGTTCCTCTTTACATTCTTTTAAAACCCTTGCAAACAGTTCACCGGGGCCTGGGGATTGTTAGGTTTTAATTTCTCCCTAATCGTGCATAGTTTATTATCGTCCTGTTCTACATAATTTATTATTTTTGGAATTTCACTAGTATCTTCCTGAGTAAAAACTGAGAGGAAGTAGGTAATGAAAAGTTCACACATTTCCTTATCACTGTCTCCTATATACTCCAACCTGAGCCTCACTAACCTCGTATAAGCTCTTCATTGATTTCAGTAACCTACCTCCTATTCCTTGCATTTGCAAATCTGCCACATTATTGTCCCTATCCACCCTATCATACGTATTTTCCAAATCCATAAATGCCAGAAAAAGCTGTTTACCCTTATCTAAATACTGTTTGCCTATATGTTTCACTGTAAACACTTGGTCTACACACCCCCTACCCTTCCTAAAGCCTCCTTGTTCGTCTGCTATCCTGCTCTCCGTCTTACTCTTAATTTCTATCATAATAACCCTAACATACACTTTACCAAGTATACTCAACAGGCTTATTCCCCTATAATTTTTACACTCTTTTGTCCCTTTTACCTTTATACAAAGGAACCATGCACTCCCTCTGTCAGTACAAAAGTCCTTTACTCTCTTCCATACATTTATTAAATAAAAGCACTAACCATTCCAAAACGATATCCCTACCTGCTATTAATATTTCTGTCTTTATCCCATCAATCCCAGTTACTTTGTCTACTTTCATTCTACCCACTACCTCACGAACTTCCCCCACACTCTCAAATGGCTCTTCTTTAATCCTACAATATGCTATTCCTCTGTGCCCAATACACGAAATCACAGCTTCTGTTTTCATCAACATTTAACAGTTCCTCAAAATATTACCTGTATCTTACCAATACCTCCAACTCTCCATTTAATAACTCTCTTCTCCAATGTTTAACTGTCAAATCCATTCGTTCTCTAGGCTTCCTCGGTTTACTCATCTCACTCGAAAACTTTTTCAAATTCTCAACAAAATTTGTTGATAATATCTCACCCACTCTCGCATCTGCTCTCCTTTTACATTGCTTCACCACTCTCTTAACCTCTCTTTTTTCTCTCCATATACTTCTCCCTCCTTGCATCACTTCTTCTTTGTAAAAACCTCTCATATGCTAATTTTTTCTCTCTTACTACTCTCTTTACATTATCATTCCACCAATTGCTCGTCTTCCCTCCCGCACCCACTTTCCTGTAACCACAAACTTCTGCTGAACACTCTCACTCTACATTCTTAAATCTATCCCATACGTCTTCAGCCTCTTGCCTATACCCCCACTAGCACATCTTTCTTCTTACCCTAACTGCCTCCTCCTTTAGTTTATAAACCTTCATTTCTCTCTTACTTGCTGCTTCCAATTTCCTTGTATCCCATCTACCTTCCCCTCTAACTGTAGCTACAACTAAAACATAATCTGATATATTTGTGGCACCTCTATAAACATGCACATGTCTTTTATCTACCAATATATAGTCCACACAAATTACTGTCATTTCGCCCTATATCATATACTTTTTTTCCTCAAAATACATATTACATTTAACGAAACCCCTTTCAATAAAAAGTTCAATCAAAGGGACCAAATTATCATTTACACCTAGCACCCAAAACGTACCTACCACACCCTCTCTAACGGTGCTCCTACTTTAGCATTTAGGTCCCCTAAACACTCACTTAACATCTACCAGAATCTCTCTCCTCTCCTCTACACTCCTATCTTCTCCAGCTACATACACACTTATTGTGACCCAACTTTTGGCATCCAACCCTTATTTTAATCCACATAATCCTTGAATTTGTACATTTATTTTCCCACTTCTCCTTCCACAGTTGATCCTTCAACATTATTACTACCCCTTCCTTAGCTGTAACTCTCTCAGATACCCCCCTGACTTAATCTGATTTATTTCTCCCCGCTGACAGTCCCCTACTTCCTTCAGCTTTCACCTAGGGCCGGGACATCCAACTTCTTTTCAATAATAACACTGGCATTTATCTCTTTCTTATCATCTGCACTACATCCACGCTCATGTCAACATCCCAATTTTATACAGTTTTTCTTCTTTTCTTAGTAATTTATACAGGAGAAGGGGTTAATAGCCCATTGCTCCCGGCATTGTAGTTGCCTCCTACGGCTTGTTTGGCTTACAGAAGAAAGATTATTTTCAACTTCCCCAGGAATATGAAAGGAAATAATAAATAAATATATATATATATATATATATATATATATATATATATATATATATATATATATATATATATATATATATATATATATATATATATTCGGCACGACATATATATATATATATATATATATATATATATATATATATATATTTATATATTTATATATATATACATATATATATATATATATATATATATATATATATATATATGTCGTGCCGAATATGTAAAACTGGTCAATTAGCAAGAACTCATATAAAATTAAGTCCTTTCTGAAATTTTCTCTTATACGTTTAAAGATATATTTTTTCATTAATGTTAATGTAAAAAATTTTAATTTTGCACCAAAAGAATCTTAGAAAACTTACCTAACCTTATTACAACAAGAACAATTTATTTTATCCTAACCCAACTAAATATATTTTAGATTTGTTTACAATAATTTAATACTAAACAAACACAGTGAAATATATTTTTTTCGTTAGGTTCAGAATGATTTTGGCGAAATTATTGCATACACAAATTTTCACTTGTCCTATATGGCAAGATGAGCGTTGCTATTTAAGCCAAGATCGCAAGTTCTGCCTATTCGGAGGAGGAAGTTCGGGTGAGATATAAGCGACTATTGGCAGAAAGGTGGGCTAGTGCAAAGATGAGTAGTGGGGGGGGGGAGGGGTTGAAGAGGGTTGGAATAGTTTTAAAAATGCAGTATTAGAATGTGGGGCAGAAGTTTGTGGTTATACGAGGGTGGGTGCAGGAGGAAAGAGGAGTGATTGGTGGAATGATGAAGTAAAGGGTGTGATAAAAGAGAAAACGGTAGCTTATGAGAGGTTTTTACAAACCAGAAGTGTTATAAGAAGAGCAGAGTATATGGAGAGTAAAAGAAAGGTAAAGAAAGTGGTGAGAGAGTGCAAAAGGAGAGCAGATGATAGAGTGGGAGAGGCACTGTCAAGAAATTTTAATGAAAATAAGAAAAAATTTTGGAGTGAGTTAAACAAGTTAAGAAAGCCTAGGGAAAGTATGGATTTGTCAGTTAAAAACAGTAGGGGAGTTAGTAGATGGGGAGAGGGAGGTATTAGGTAGATGGCGAGAATATTTTGAGGAACTTTTAAATGTTAAGGAAGAAACAGAGGCAGTAATTTCATGCACTGATCAGGGAGGTATATCATCTTTTAGGAGTGAAGAAGAGCAGAATGTAAGTGTGGGGGATATACGTGAGGCATTACGTAAAATGAAAGGAGGTAAAGCAGCTGGAACTGATGGGATCATGACAGAAATATTAAAAGCAGGGGGGGATATAGTGTTGGAGTGGTTGGTACTTTTGTTTAATAAATGTATGAAAGAGGGGAAGGTACCTAGGGATTGGCGGAGAGCATGTATAGTCCCTTTATATAAAGGGAAAGGGGACAAAAGAGACTGTAAAAATTATAGAGGAATAAGTTTACTGAGTATACCAGGAAAAGTGTACGGTAGGGTTATAATTGAAAGAATTAGAGGTAAGACAGAATGTAGGATTGCGGATGAGCAAGGAGGCTTCAGAGTGGGTAGGGGATGTGTAGATCAAGTGTTTACATTGAAGCATATATGTGAACAGTATTTAGATAAAGGTAGGGAAGTTTTTATTGCATTTATGGATTTAGAAAAGGCATATGATAGAGTGGATAGGGGAGCAATGTGGCAGATGTTGCAAGTATATGGAATAGGTGGTAAGTTATTAAATGCTGTAAAGAGTTTTTATGAGGATAGTGAGGCTCAGGTTAGGGTGTGTAGAAGAGAGGGAGAATACTTCCCGGTAAAAGTAGGTCTTAGACAGGGATGTGTAATGTCACCATGGTTGTTTAATATATTTATAGATGGGGTTGTAAAGGAAGTAAATGCTAGGGTGTTCGGGAGAGGGGTGGGATTAAATTTTGGGGAATCAAATTCAAAATCAAATTCAAATTAAAAAATAACAAAGGTTAGTGGATGAGTTTGGGAATGTGTGTAAAGGTAGAAAGTTGAAAGTGAACATAGAAAAGAGTAAGGTGATGAGGGTATCAAATAATTTAGATAAAGAAAATTTGGATATCAATTTGGGGAGGAGGACTATGGAAGAAGTGAATGTTTTCAGATACTTGGGAGTTGACGTGTCGGCGGATGGATTTATGAAGGATGAGGTTAATCATAGAATTGATGAGGGAAAAAAGGTGAGTGGTGCGTTGAGGTATATGTGGAGTCAAAAAACGTTATCTATGGAGGCAAAGAAGGGAATGTATGAAAGTATAGTAGTACCAACACTCTTATATGGATGTGAAGCTTGGGTTGTGAATGCAGCAGCGAGGAGACGGTCGGAGGCAGTGGAGATGTCCTGTTTAAGGGCAATGTGTGGTGTAAATATTATGCAGAAAATTCGGAGTGTGGAAATTAGGAAAAGGTGTGGAGTTAATAAAAACATTAATCAGAGGGCAGAAGAGGGGTTGTTGAGGTGGTTTCGTCATTTAGAGAGAATGGATCAAAGTAGAGTGACATGGAAAGCATATAAATCTATAGGGGAAGGAAGGCGGGGTAGGGGTCGTCCTCGAAAGGGTTGGAGAGAGGGGGTAAAGGAGGTTTTGTGAGCAAGGGGCTTGGACTTCCAGCAAGCGTGCGTGAGCGTGTTAGATAGGAGTGAATGGAGACGAATGGTACTTGGGACCTGACGATCTGTTGGAGAGTGAGCAGGGTAATATTTAGTGAAGGGATTCAGGGAAACCGGTTATTTTCATATAGTCGGACTTGAGTCCTGGAAATGGGAAGTACAATGCCTGCGCTTTAAAGGAGGGGTTTGGGATATTGGCAGTTTGGAGGGATATGTTGTGTTTCTCTATACGTATATGCTTCTAAACTGTTGTATTCTGGGCACCTCTGCAAAAACAGTGATAATGTGCGAGTGTGGTGAAAGTGTTGAATGATGAAAGTATTTTCTTTTTTGGGGATTTTCTTTCTTTTTTTGGGTCACACTGCCTCGGTGGGAGACGGCCGACTTGTTGAAAAAAAAAATATGTATATATAATATATATATATATATATATATATATATATATATATATATATATATATATATATATATATATATATATATATATATATATATATATATATATATATATATATATATATATATATATATATATATATATATATATATATATATATATAAATATATATATACAGCTGGTTCACATGCATCACAATCCTGCAGCTGGTACACATGCTTCACAGTCCTGCAGCTGGTACACATTCATCGCAGTCTTGCTGCTGGTATACACGCATCACGATCCTGCAGCTGGTACACATGCATCACAGTCCTGCAGCTGGTATACATGCATCACAGTCCTGCAGCTGGTACACACACATCACGATCCTGCAGCTGGTAATCACGCATCACGATCCTGCGACTGGTACACACACATCACAGTCCTGCAACTGGTACACATGCATCACAGTCCTGCAGCTGGTACACACGCATCACGATCCTGCAGCTGGTACATACACATCACAGTCTTGCAACTGGTACACACGCATCACAGTCCTGTAGCTGGTACACATGCATCACAATTCTGCAGCTGGTACACATGCATCACAATCCTGTAGCTGGTACACATGCATCACAGTCCTGCAGCTGGTATACACAGGTCACAGTCCTGCAACTGGCACACATGCATCACAGTCCATGAGCTGGTACACATGCATCACAATTCTGCAGCTGGTACACATGCATCACAATCCTGTAGCTGGTACACATGCATCACAGTCCATGAGCTGGTACACACACATCACAGTCCTGCAACTGGTACACATGCATCACGATCCTGCAGCTGGTACACACGCATCACGATCCTGTAGCTGGTACACACACATCACAGTCCTGCAACTGGTACACATGCACAACAGTCCTGCAGCTGGTACACACGCATCATGATCCTGTAGCTGGTACACACACATCACAGTCCTGCAACTGGTACACATGCACCACAGTCCTGCAGCTGGTACACACGCATCATGATCCTGTAGCTGGTACACAAACAACACAGTCCTGCAACTGGTACACATGCACCACAGTCCTGCAGCTGGTACACACGCATCACGATCCTGTAGCTGGTACACACACATCACAGTCCTGCAACTGGTACACATGCATCACGATCCTGCAGCTGGTACACACGCATCATGATCCTGTAGCTGGTACACACACATCACGATCTTGCAGATGGTACACACACATCACAGTCCTGCAGCTGGTACACATGCATCACAGTCCTACAGCTGGTACACGCTGAAGACTCTTCATCAGTCCATCCAACGCACACAAAGCAACAGATGGTCAACAGAGATACACAGTATTTAAAGCACTGCTTCTGTTGATCAACAAATAAAAACACATATTGAATCGTTTATAACACCTATACACGCACGCACGCACGCATACACGCACGCACGCACGCATGCACGCACGCACGCTCAGCGACACAGAACTGGGCAAAAATCAGCTCTGAATTCAAGGGCTAAAAAAAAAAATCGTAAAACAAGCGTTTGTGGTTGTGAAACTGAACAAAAGATGAACGCGGATACAGGAAGTGAACAACGCAACACATGGACACAGGTTTCCCCAGGGACACATAGGGAGAGACGACACAAGAGTGACAGTAAGGGTGTGAGAGATTGTACTCACCAGCGTCACTGGAAAGAGTAGGGCGAGTGATGTTCAAGACAGCGTGAACACAGATAATTTCACATCACTTCTCTCCCTTTTTATCATGCTATATATATATATATATATATATATATATATATATATATATATATATATATATATATATATATATATATATATATATATATATATATATATATATATATATATATATATAAATATATATATGTATATATATATATATATATATATATATATATATATATATATATATATATATATATATATATATATATATATATATATATAAATATATATATATATATGTATATGTCGTATATATATAGCAAGAACTCATTTAAAATTAAGTCCTTTCTAAAATTTTCTCTTATACGTTTAAAGATATATATTTTTTCATTAATGTTAATGTAAAAATTTTTAATTTTGCACCAAAAGAATCTTAGAAAACTTACCTAACCTTATTATAACAAGAACAATTTATTGTAGCCTAACCCAACAATATATATTTTAGATTTGTTTACAATAATTTAATACTAAGCAAACACAGTGAAATTTATTTTTTTCGTTAGGTTCAGAATGATTTTGGAGAAATTATTGCATACACAAATTTTCTCTTGTCCTATATGGCAAGATGAGCGTTGCTATTTAAGCCAAGATCGCAAGTTCTGCCTATTCGGCACGATATATATATATATATATATATATATATATATATATATATATATATATATATATATATATATATATATATATATATATATATGTCATGCCGAATATGTAATACTGGTCAATTAGCAAGAACTCATTTAAAATTAAGTCCTTTCTAAAATTTTCTCTTATACGTTTAAAGATATATTTTTTTCATTAATGTTAATGTAAAAATTATTAATTTTGCACCAGAAGAATCTTAGAAAACTTACCTAACCTTATTATAACAAGAATAATTTATTTTAGCCTAACCTAACTATATATATTTTAGATTTGTTTACAATAATTTAATACTAAACAAACACAGTGAAATATATTTTTTTCGTTAAGTTCAGAATGATTCTGGCGAAATTATTGCATTAACAAATTTTCACTTGTCCTGTATGGCAAGATGAACTTTGCTATTTAAGCCAAGATCGCAAATTCTGCCTCTTCGGCACAACATATATATATACATTTTTTTTAACAAGTCGGTCGTCTCCCACCGAGGCAGGGTGACCCAAAAAAAAGAAAGAACATCCCCAAAAAGAAAATACTTTCATCATCATTCAACTCTTTCACCTCACTCACACATACTCATTGTTTTTGCAGAGGTGCCCAGAATACAACAGTCTAGAAGTATATACGTATAAAGATGCACAATATACCCCACCAAACTGCCAATATCCCGAACCCCTCCTTTTAGAGTGCAGGCATTGTACTTCCCATTTCCAGGACTCAAGTCCGGCAATATAAAAATAACCACTTTCCCTGAATCCCTTCACTAAATATTACCCTGCTCACACTCCAACAGATTCCCAGGTCCGAAATACCATTCGTCTCCATTCACTCCTATCGAACACGCTCACGCATGCCTGCTGGAAGTCCAAGCCCCTCGCCCACAAAACCTCCCTTACCCCTTCCTTCCAACCTTTTTGAGGACGACCCCTGCCCTGCCTTCCTTCCCCTACAGATTTAAATGTTTTCCATGTCATTCTACTGGGATCCATTCTCTCTGAATGACCAAACCACCTCAACAATCCCTCTTCTGCCCTCTGACTAATACTTTTATTAACTCCACACCTTCTTCTAATTTCCACACTCCGAATTTTCTGCATAATATTTACACCACTCATTGCTCTAAGACAGGACATCTCCACTGCCTCCACCCGCCTCCTCGCTGCTGCATTCACAACCCAAGCTTCACACCCATATAAGAGTGTTGGTACTACTATACTTTCATACATTCCCTTCTTTGCCTCCATAGATAACGTTTTTTGTCTCCACATATACCTCAATGCACCACTCACCTTTTTTCCTTCATCAGTTCTATGATTAACCTCATCCTTCATAAATCCATCCGTCGACACGTCAACTCACAAGTATCTGAAAACATTCACTTCTTCCATACTCCTCCTACCCAATTTGATATCCAATTTTTCTTTATATAAATCATTTGATACCCTCATCTTTTCTATGTTCACTTTCAACTTTCTACCTTAACACACACTCCCAAACTCATCCACTAACCTTTGCAATTTTTCTTTAGAATCTCCCATAAACACAGTATCATCAGCAAAAAGTAACTGTGTCAATTCCCATTTTGTATTTGATTCCCCATAATTTAATCCCACCCCTCTCCCGAACACCCTAGCATTTACTTCTTTTACAACCCAATCTATAAATATATTAAACAACCATGGTGACATTACACATGCCTGTCTAAGACCTACTTTTACTGGGAAATAGTCTCCCTCTCTTCTACACACCCTAACCTGAGCCTCACTATCCTCATAAAAACTCTTTACAGCATTTAGAACTTACCACCTATTCCATATGCTTTTAACATCTGTCACATTGCTTCCCTATCCACTCTATCATATGCCTTTTCTAAATCCATAAATGCAATAAAAACTTCCCTACCTTTATCTAAATACTGTTCACATATATGCTTCAATGTAAACACTTGATCTACACATCCCCTACCCACTCTGAAACCTCCTTGCTCATCCGCAATCCTACATTCTGTCTTACCTCTAATTCTTTTAATTATAACCCTACCGTACACTTTTCCTGGTATACTCAGTAAACTTATTCCTCTATAATTTTTACAATCTCTTTTGTCCCCTTTCCCTTTATATAAAGGGACTATACATGCTCTCCGCCAATCCCTAGGTACCTTCCCCTCTTTCATACATTTATTAAACAAAAATACCAGCCACTCCAACACTGTATCCCCCCCCCCTGCCTTTAACATTTCTGTCATGATCTCGTCAGTTCCAGCTGCTTTACCCTATTTCATTCTACGTAATACTTCACGCACCTCCTCCACACTCCTAAAAGATGGTATACCTCCCTGGCCAGTGCATGAAATTACCGACTCCCTTTCTTCGTCGACATTTTAAAGTTCCTCAAAATATTCTCACCATCTACCTAATACCTCCCTCTTCCCATCTACTAACTCCCCTACTCTGTTTTTAACTGACAAATCCATATTTTCCCTAGGCTTTCTTAACTTGTTTAACTCACTCCAAAATTTTTCTTATTTTCATTTAAACTTCTTGACAGTGCCTCTCCCACTCTATCATCTGCTCTTCTTTTGCACTCTCTCACCACTCTCTTTACCTTTCTTTTTCTCTTCATATACTCTGCTCTTCTTATAACACTTCTGCTTTGTAAAAACCTCTCATAAGCTATCTTTTTCTCTTTTATCACACCCTTTACTTCATCATTCCACCAATCACTCCTCTTTCCTCCTGCCCCCACCCTCCTATAATCACAAACTTCTGCCCCACATTCTAATACTGCATTTTTAAAACTATTCCAACCCTCTTCAACCCCCCACTACTCATACCTGCACCAGTCCACCTTTCTGCCAATAGTTGCTTATATCTCACCCGAACTTCCTACTCCCTTAGTTTATACACTTTCACCTTCCTCTTACTTGTTGTTGCCATTTTCCTCTTTTCCCATCTACCTCTTACTCTGACTGTAGCTACAACCAAATAATGATCCGATATATCAATTGCCCCTCTATAAAAGTGTACATCCTGGAACCTACTCATAAACCTTTTATCCACCAATACATACTCTAACAACCTTTCATTATGTGCTACATCATACCTTGTATATTCATTTATCCTCTTCTTTATAAAATATGTATTACTTATTTCCAAACCTCTTTCTACACATAGCTCAATTAAAGGCTCCCCATTTTCATTTACCCCTGGCACCCCAGATTTACCTACTACTCCCTCTACAATATTTTTGCCCACTTTAGCATTGAAATCCCCAACCACCATTACTCTCACTTGATTCATAACTCCCCACGCATTCACTCAACATTTCCCAAAATCTCTCTCTCCTCTACACTTTTCTCTTCTCCAGGTGCATATACGCTTACTATAACCCACTTTTCACATCCAATCTTTATTTTACTCCACATAATCCTTGAATTTATACATTAGTAGTCCCTCTTTTCCTGCCATAACTTATCCTTCAACATTATTGCTACTCCTTCTTTAGCTCTAACTCTATTTGAAGCCCCTGACTTAATCCCATTTATTCCTCTCCATTGAAACTCTCCCACCCCCTTCAGCTTTGTTTCACTTAAAGCCAGGACATCCAGCTTCTTCTCATTCATAACATCCACAATCATCTCTTTCTTATCATTTGCACAACATCCACGCACATTCAGACTTCCCACTTTGACAATTTTCTTCTTCTTATTCTTTTTAGTAATTATTACAGGAAAAGAGGTTACTAGCCCATTGTTCCCGGCATTTTAGTTGACTTTTACAACACGTATGGCTTACTGAGGGAAGATTCTTATTCCACTTCCCCATGGATATAAAAGGAAAAGTAATAAGACCAAGAATTATTAAGATACAATCAAAGAAAACTCAGATGAGTGTGTATAAATAGACGTGTACATGTATGTGTAGTGTGACCTAAGTGTAAGTAGAAGTAGCAAGACGTACCTGTAATCTTGCATATTTATGAGGCAGAAAAAAGACACCAGGAATCCTACCATCATGTAAAACAATTTCAGGCTTTCGTTTTACACTCACTTGGCAGGACGGTAGTACCTCCCTGGGTGGTTGTTGTCTACCAACCTACTACCACATGACGGTAGTACCTCCCTGAGTGGTTGCTGTCTAACAGCCTACTACCACAGGACGGTAGTACCTTGGTGGTTGCTGTCTACCAACCTACTACCAATATATATATATATATATATATATATATATATATATATATATATATATATATATATATATATATATATATATATATATATATATATATATATACATATATATATATATATATATATATATATATATATATATATATATATATACATATATATATATAGGGACCCCATCCTATATATATATATATATATATATATATATATATATATATATATATGTATATATATATATATATATATATATATATATATATATATATATATAACGATGCTTCATAGTGTGTCAGGGAAGGATAGAGCCCGCCTGCTGGCAGTGAGAGCCCCTCATGCTGGGGACTTTCTGTTGGCTGTTCCCAACTCCAGCCTTGGCACACGCCTCGACCCACAGACCATCCGCATCGGTGTTGCCCTTCGACTTGCCGCCCCTATTCTCGCCGAACACAGGTGTATTTGTGGCAGTGAAGCAGCAGACCGATTCGGGTACCATGGTCTTGTGTGCCGTAAATCCGAGGGAAAGATTGCAAGACATGAGGAGGTTAATAACATTATCAAGAGGAGCCTCACAACAGCTGGATGCCAAGCAGTAAGGGAGCCACCCCAACTATGCAGATCTGACGGCAGCCAGAAGCGTCCAGATGGTATCACCCTTCAAGCCTGGACAGATGGGAAGCAGGTGGTGTGGGACTATACATGTGCATCTACCTTGGCTGATACCTATCTCCAATACACCAGGGAGGAAGGAGGGGCAGCTGCCAGCTTTAGGGAGTCCCAAAAGTCTAGAAAATATGGAGAACTTGCCCATCATTATATGTTTGTTTCCATAGGCTCAGAGACCCTTGGCTCATGGGGAAAGAGTGCATCTAATTTCCTTAAGGAGCTGGGAAAAAGACTCATCAGGGTAACTAGGGATCCCAGGGCAGCTAGTTTTCTGTTCCAGCGGCTCAGTGCGGCTGTTCAAAGGGGTAATGCATGCTGCATTTTGGGCACACGCCCCAGCTCTGAGGAGCTGGATGAGATTTTCGCCTTATAATCGGTGATACACACGTAACAACATGTACCGTATATGCCACCTTTATATCAACAATGTATCTCTTAAATCTTCTGTACCATATTATGTAATAAAATATTCTTATTGGTAAAAAAAAATAGTTTAAAAGATGAGGTGGTAGGGGAAGTGGAATATTCAAATGGCTTCAGGAAGAAATCCAAATATTCTTCCTTGAAGCCTTTTTATCCACTTCTCCGAGGCTATGGGTCCCACAATTTACACCTATATATATATATATATATATATATATATATATATATATATATATATATATATATATATATATAATGTTGTTGTTGCTGAAGCAGCAGCAACAACAGCGGCATCAGCAACAATAGTAGCAGTAGCAACAGTATCAGCAGCAACAATAGCAGCGAGAGCAGCAGCAGCAGCAACAACAACAGCAGCAGCAACAGCAGCAGCATTAACAGCAACAGCAGCAGTCAGTGTGGTCAGTAAGCAGGTCAGGGAGGGGCCAGGATAGAGGTGAGCAGCACAATTATCTCAGCACCAGCAGGAAGGACTCTAGTAGCTCCCTCGGGTGCTGTTCCTGCCTTGTAAAGTGGCCAGGCGAGGTAGTTACGTGTGGTGGTAGGTAGTGACTGCTGTGGTGTGGTTACTACGTGTGCTGGTAGGTAGTGACTTATGTGGTGTGGTCACTACTTGTGCTGGAAGGTAATAACTGGCGTGATCACAACATGTGGTTTAGCATGTCTGACATATATGGTAACATAAGACGCACATGTGCTATAGCTACATGAAGAAATACTTTTAAATCTTCGAGTAGTTAGGGGAACATACTCAGTATGTGTTTAGTGGAGGTGAACACTACACACTGTTAAGACCTGGAGATTTGACAGCGAAGTCCACAAATCAATCATGGTGGTCAGTAGGTTTTAGTGTCGGATTCAGCTGTGACTCAAACCTTTGGAAACTCACCTAAGTGTTAAGAAACGCATGTACAAAGACGGGGATCAAGAGCTATAGCTCAATTTTCTTACTCACGCTTAGTTGATTACATGCACTGCTGGAAGAGTACCATTGTGGATGCGATAATGAGCAAGGTGTTCGAGGGGAGGCACTGAACTAGAAGTCTATATTCCTAACATTCAGCCACAACTAAGTGATGGATGGGGTATGAAGCAGGAGTTTTGGACATCTTAAGAGAAGCTCTCAAAAAGAAAACTCTTGAAACATACGGAGAGACTCTCTCAAAGAGAAAACTCTTATACGAAAAGCAGCTCTTAGAGAGCAGATTGTTAACTCATCTGTAAAGAAGTTTAATCTCAGAGAAGCAGCATGAGATAGAGAAGACAAATTCTCCCTCACCAACATTTTTCAAAAGTTTACAAATAAAGTCTGATGTATATTAGGCAGGATAGATAAGGATGGGCAGAGAGAATATTCTGAAACTGTCAACAGGAGCTCGTCTCTGTACAGGGCCAGACACTTAACAGTAAATAATAAGTGTAATCAGTGGAGATATGACTAATTTATTATTATTATTATTATTATTATTATTATTATTATTATTATTATTATTATTATTATTATCGTTGTTATTATTATTATAATTGTTATTGTTATTATTGTGTAAGAATGGTATATAATACGGACAAGAAGAAATTAAGACACATGTGCAACATCTGGGTATCTTTATTGTAGACGTTTCGCCATCCAGTGGCTTTATCAATACAAATTCCAGGACATAACTTGAAGACAGTAGGACTATATACAGAAGATGAGGTAATCAGTCCCTCAACCTAGGAGTAGGTGCGAAGAGCACCGCTGAGGACATGTACATAACCTTCTCGGCTACGACAACTACTACTACAACTGTCCCATCTCTTTGGGAAGGATCTACTTCCACTGGGGAATCCCGCCTACCAGTGACTATGCCCTCGTCTGCTACACCTGACGTTACTATCTAAGCGCCAGGCGCCTTTCTTCTGCTTCAGCTTTACAAAGCACTCATTCGTCCTCTACTCTCTTACTTTCCACTCGCTCTGACGTTAATTGCCAAGACAAACGCACTAAAATTTCAACGTATCCAGAATCGTGCATTACGTTGGGTGTTGGGAGTGAGGTGGGACGAATTTGCCACCAGTGAATCTCTCCACCTCACGACAAACACACCAGCTTTGAACGTATACTGGAAGACACTTAGTGACAAACAACTTGACAGACTTGAAACATATCATGACTACTGGACTACATACTTAGCTGATACTCTCAGACGTCCTTACAATGATGTAAATCTTTTTCAATCATTGAATGATCCGGCACCTCCACCACAATACACATAAATTATCTGACTTTTGCTTAAAAATTCAAATAACTTAAAAGTGCCATTGCCGTATAGCTGCGTCTTTGTGAGTTTTTAGGGCTGAAGTGCTTGCGATGTGCGTTTTACGTCGCCTTTGCAACAACGTGTCCCTGAACCATATCCAGTCATTGCAAGTTGAAGTGCTTCCAGTCAGTTGCAGTCAGCACCCGCAGAGTCCCTGTTGTCTTTTATGTCGTCTTCGTTATTGTTTATCCAGGCTTAGCAGTTGGGTTTAGTCCTGACTCTTCTCTCTTCAACTCAAGACATTCCTCTCACCATCTATTCTTCGCACTGTCCCCACTTGCCCCTCGCCCCTCGTGGGTCCTTACCTGAGAGTCCTATCGTATCGTCTGCTTCAGAATCTCCACGACTATGGTGCTCTTCGCACCTACTCCAAGGTTGAGGGACTGATTACCTCATCTTCTGTATATAGTCCTACTGTCTTCAAGTTATGTCCTAGAATTTGTATTGATAAAGCCACTGGATGGCGAAACGTCTACAATAAAGATACCCAGATGTTGCACATGTGTCTTAATTTCATTGTTATTATTATTTGTGAAGGTTTACTCAGCCCTGTAATATCTTAAGTTGGTCTTACCAAGGCTGGCTCCTCCTTTGGAAAATTAATGAATAGAAAAAGAACAATAACCTACAAATATAAACACTTTATTCTTAGAATTTAAAATATAAAACATTTAAATATGAACTTTTATCCTACTTGAAAGAAAAATGAAAAATGAAATGAAAAAAAAAAATTTTAATTTAACGTTAATATGTACAGTTAGACTGTGGTGTCTGGTTGATGTTGACACTGCGTCTTGTAGAAATTGTAGCCGGTGCTGATGATGGGGGGGAGGGGGGGGTCACAGCTGTTGAGTGACAACCCAACT
This sequence comes from Cherax quadricarinatus, assembly GCF_038502225.1. NCBI lineage: Eukaryota > Metazoa > Arthropoda > Malacostraca > Decapoda > Parastacidae > Cherax > Cherax quadricarinatus. Next base: position 13,991,234 of record NC_091340.1, read on the forward strand.
ACTAGTCCGTCACAGAGTCTTTAGCCTTGAATAATCCGTCAAGATGATAGGAACGCAGGTCCTTCACCACTGCTAAGATGAGAGGTAGTTGCCTGGGGTTGACTACACTCAGGTACGTAGATAAAAAGTGACGTCCCAGAACTCATGTGAAATTCGTCTCCTTCAACACTGTTTCTGTGGTTGCCAGATGACCCAAGCTGACATTCCAAGCTTGAAAGAGACAAAAGTTAGCCACTGCTTGAGAAATCACTCTCTATGATAAGTGTAAGGCACTTAAAAGAATGGTGAGGATGTAAAAACAATACCTGGAAATCAAGGCAGAATGAACTAAGTTCTAGCATTGGTTAAAAGTGAAGCTTTTAACTAATATATCCACTAGAATAGGAGCAGAGGCCTTTACAGTTGTGCTGGGATCTGTGAGTCAAGTGATTATCAATTTGGTCGGCGCCCCACACGTCACCTTTCCGGGTGGAGAAAATGGAAGGGGGGACAGCGGGAGCTAGACACTGACCCGACCTTAGCCAGCAGACTGGCAATCAAACTATCGTCACCACATATTCGCTGGCTACTCCTATCTGTTGAACTTTTCCCTCACATTATTATTATTATTATTATTATTATTATTATTATTATTATTATTATTATTATTATTATCGTTGTTATTATTATTATTATTATTGTTATAGCAGTCAATGTTATTATTATCATTATATGCTGTTGTCATTATTATCACTGTTATAATTAGTATTATAATCATTGTTATTTTAATGTATATTATAGTTGTTATTATTATGAGAAACTAAACTGAGGATGAGGACAAGAAACTTTTCCCTACTCATTTTTCCCCCTCAGCCTCTTGCCTTCTCACCCTTTCAACTTCCCCTCGTCTACTCTCACTCTCTCTCCCGGTCTCACTTTCAATGACTTTCTCTCTCAACTTGTGACTTTTTCACCCACTCTTGGACCTCACTTTGTCTGTTTCCCTTTCTATCCTTTGCATTGCCTTTCTAACCATTCTTTCATCTTCTTGGATTCTCCTCACTTTCTCCCCTCACTATCTCATCTTCACCTCACCTTATACTCGTTGAGTCACTTTGTTATGATCAGTACCTTTACTAACTGACTGAGTTACTATATAATGCTGAACAGTGAGTGTCTAGAGTCCTTATTGTGAGTCTTTGAGTAGTTATTGTTGGATGTATAGAGCCCTGATGTTGGTGATTGATGTTGGAGGTTCTTGTTGGTGGTGAATGATGGGGGAGTACCCTGGTAGAGAACCCTGTTGTTGGTGAGTGATGGTGGAGTACCCTGGTAGAGAACCCTGTTGTTGGTGAGTGATGGTGGAGGTTCCTGTTGTTGGTGAGTGATGGTGGAATACCCTGGTAGAGAGTCCTGTTGTTGGTGAGTGATGGTGGAGTACCCTGGTAGAAAGCTCTGTTGCTGGTGAATGATGGTAGAGGTTCCTGTTGTTGGTGAGTGATGGTGGAGGTTCCTGTTGTTAGTGAGTGATGGTGGAGGTTCCTGTTGTTGGTGAGTGATGGTGGAATACCCTGGTAGAGTCCTGTTGTTGGTGAGTAATGGTGGAGGTTAGTGGTGTTGGTGAGTGATGGGGGAATATCCTGGTAGAGAGTCCTGTTGTTGGTGATTGATGGTGGAGGTTCCTATTGTTGATGAGTGATGGTGGAATACCCAGGTAGAGTCCTGTTGTTGGCGAGTGATGGTGGAGGTTCCTGTTGTTGGTGAGTAATGATGGAGGTTCCTGTTGTTGGTGAGTGATGGTGGAGGTTCCTGTTGTTTGTGAGTGATGGTGGAATACCCTGGTAGAGAATCCTGTTGTTGGTGAGTGATGGTGGAGGTTCCTGTTGTTGATGAGTGATGATGGAGTACCCTGGTAGAGAGTCCTGTTGTTGGTGAGTGATGGTGGAGGTTCCTGTTGTTGGTGAGTGATGATGGAGTACCCTGGTAGAGAGTCCTGTTGTTGGTGAGTGTTGGTGGACGTTCCTGTTGTTGGTGAGTGATGATGGAGTACCGTGGTAGAGCTCTGTTGTTGGTGAGTGATGATGGAGTACCGTGGTAGAGCTCTGTTGTTGGTGAGTGATGATGGAGTACCGTGGTAGAGCTCTGTTGTTGGTGAGTGATGGTGGAGGCTCCTGTTGTTGGTGAGTGATGGTGGAGGTTCCTGTTGTTGATGAGTGATGGTGGAGTACCGTGGTAGAGCTCTGTTGTTGGTGAGTGATGGTGGAGGCTCCTGTTGTTGGTGAGTGATGATGGAGGTTCCTGTTGTTGGTGAGTGATGGTGGAGGTTCCTGTTGTTGGTGAGTGATGGTGGAGTACCCTGGTAGAGAGCCCTGTTGTTGGTGAGTGATGGTGGAGTACCCTGGTAGAGAACCCTGTTGTTGGTGAGTGATGGTGGAGGTTCCTGTTGTTGGTGAGTGATGGTGGAGGTTCCTGTTGTTGGTGAGTGATGGTAGAGTACCCTGGTAGAGAGTCCTGTTGTTGGTGAGTAATGGTGGAGGCTCCTGTTGTTGGTGAGTGATGGTGGAGGTTCCTGTTGTTGGTGAGTGATGGTGGAGTACCCTGGTAGAGAGTCCTGTTGTTGGTGAGTGATGGTGGGGTACACTGTTAGAATCCTGTTGTTGGTGAGTTAAGTTGGAGGTTCCTGTTGTTATTGAGTGATATTGGAGTACACTGGCAGAGGTTCCTGTTGTTATTGAGTGGTGGTGTAGTAACCTAGTTTAGCGTTGGAGACTGATGAAGATGGAGACAGGTCCTCCCTCAGACTTCAGCACAAATCCTTGAATTGACACAGTCAAGGTAGACGACCATCTCTCACGTTTCCTCATACACGGTGCAGATGGAAGGTCCTCTGTAGTTTACGTAGCACAATATGCACTCATGTAGGTCTCGTGCAAACTCTGTATCACATAATACAAGAACTCCCAACCATGAACAAATCAAGGAATGAACTTTCTTCGGCCCGAAAAAGATTGCGCGGATTGCATTTCTTGAATTTAAAAAAGTATGTGATGCGTACCACACCAGAGATTAGCCTAGATATTAGAAAAACAGTCAGGGTTAAAAGGCAGAGTTCTCCAGTGGATCAAGAAGTACCTCAGTGATAGAAGAGAGAGAGTGTAAGAGGTAAAAGAGTGTGAGAAATATACATATGTAAAATCTAAGAGACGTTTAGCCGTAAATGGGTTTTAAAGCCTACTCATTCATCTTGCAAAATCCACTAGTGACAAAGAGGTCTCATTCAGTGTCTTGAGGTTAGGATAGGTAAGGTTCGCCAGGAAACAGGACAAGTGTTTCCTGACGTGGGTCTTAGTCCGATGATGATTCACCGTTCGAGTTTCTGGTCATCTGGCCGAGGCCTTCCGCTTGATTTCCTGTCCACCCCTTTAAAATTATAGTCAGTTAAACAATGTCTTGATTGTTCACATGTGCCTTATTCCCAAAATCTTGTGGGTAATGACTTACCAGCTATTGTTCAATACGCAAGATTGTTGGTGGCAGTGTGTGTCACCTGTTGTTGATAATAGCTGTTCTTGTCACTTGTCTGCTGGCTAGTAATGCTTCAAGCTGCTATTGTCAGCTGTTCGGTGGCAGTAAGACTCTAAGCTGTTCTTGTCACACTTCAGCAGGTAAGTAATACTTATACCTGCTTCAGTCAGCCGTCAAAGGAGTTAACAATATTCTTCACTCCCGAGTGTGAACCTCCTCCACAAGGAGGAGTCATCACAACACTCTAGGAAACAAACATTTACAGAGACTTACAGTGAGGCCAGGTCACAGACCGGGCGGCGGGGGCGTTGACCCCCGGAGCTCTGTCCAGGTAAACTCCAGATCACAACACTCTAGGAAACAAACATTTACAGAACTACTCCACATTTAGTTTACATATTCCTCTTATAAGTAGACTCCTCTACTCTCCTTGAGAATTGTTTCTCAATTTCAGACTCTTGCCACAAATTTAAAAAGATTCTGATAGGGATAAGAAGAGAGGAACGCTGCAGTAGGCCTACTGGGTCACGCTGGAGAGATCCTACTTGCATCATAGATACACTGCAGTAGGCCTACTGGGTCACGCTGGAGAGATCCTACTTACATCATAGATACACTGCAGTAGGCCTACTGGGTCACGCTGGAAAGATCCTACTTACATCATAGATACAGTAGTGTCGAATTAATATATCTGTGATTGTAGTAGTTCACAACTAAACCCCCCAAAAATATTCAACGTTCAAGGAATGAACACCCTCTACCAAAGTTCAGGGGCTGAACACCCTCTACCAAAGTTCAGGGGCTGAACACCCTCTACCAAAGTTCAGGGGATGAACACCCTCTACCAAAGTTCAGGGGATGAACACCCTCTACCAAAGTTCAGGAACTGAACACCAACTACTAAAGTTCAAGAACTGAACACTTTCTACCAAAGTTCAGGGACTGAACACCCTCTACCAAAGTTCAGGGACTGAACACCCTCTACGAAATTTCAGGGACTGAACACCTTCTTTCAAGGTTCAGGAACTGAACACCCTCTACCAAAGTTCAGGAACTGATCACCATCTACCAAAGTTCAGGGACTGAAGACCATCTACCAAGGTTCAGAAACTAAACACCATCTGCCAAAGTTCAGGAACTGAACACCTGTCAAGACTCAGGAACTGAACACCATCTAAAAAAGTTCAGAGATTGAACACCATTTACCAAAATTCAGGGACTGAACACCCTCTACCAAAGTTCAGGGACTGAACACCCTCTACCAAATTTCAGGCAGTGAACACCATCTACCAAAGTTCAGGGAGTGAACTCCCTCTACCAAAGTTCAGGAGCTGAACACCTACCAGAATTCAAGGACTGAACACCCTCTACCAAAATTCCGTGAGGGAACATAGCTGAAGTTAAGGGAGTGAACACTACCAAAGTTCAGGGACTGAACACTGCCAAAGTTTAGGGAGTGAACATTGCCAAAGTTCAGGGAGTGAACACTGCCAAAGTTCAGGGACTGAACACTGCCAAAGTTCAGGGAGTGAACATTGCCACAGTTCAGGGAGTGAACACTGCCAAAGTTCAGGGACTGAACACTGCCAAAGTTCAGGGACTGAACACTGCCAAAGTTCAGGGAGTGAACATTGCCAAAGTTCAGGGAGTGAACATTGCCAAAGTTCAGGGAGTGAACACTGCCAAAGTTCAGGGACTGAACACTGCCAAAGTTCAGGGAGTGAACATTGCCAAAGTTCAGGGAGTGAACATTGCCAAAGTTCAGGGAGTGAACACTGCCAAAGTTCAGGGACTGAACACTGCCAAAGTTCAGGGAGTGAACATTGCCAAAGTTCAGGGAGTGAACACTGCCAAAGTTCAGGGACTGAACACTGTCAAAGTTCAGGGACTGAACACTGCCAAAGTTCAGGGAGTGAACATTGCCAAAGTTCAGGGAGTGAGCACTACCAAAGTTCAGGGAGTAAACACTACCAAAGTTCAGGGAGTAAACACTACCAAAGTTCAGGGAGTAAACACTACCAAAGTTCAGGGAGTGAACACTACCAAAGTTCAGGGAGTAAACACTACCAAGGTTCAGGGAGTGAACACTACCAAGGTTCAGGGAGTGAACACTACCAAAGTTCAGGGAGTAAACACTACCACAGTCCAGGGAGTGAACACTACCACAGTTCAGGGAGTGAACACTACCAAAGTTCATGGAGTGAACACTACCAAAGTTCAGGGAGTAAACACTACCAAAGTTCAGGGAGTAAACACTACCAAAGTTCAGGGAGTAAACACTACCAAAGTTCAGGGAGTGAACACTACCAAAGTTCAGGGAGTAAACACTACCAAAGTTCAGGGAGTGAACACTACCAAAGTTCAGGGAGTGAACACTACCAAAGTTCAGGGAGTGAACACTACCAAAGTTCAGGGAGTAAACACTACCAAAGTTCAGGGAGTAAACACTACCAAAGTTCAGGGAGTGAACACTACCAAAGTTCAGGGAGTGAACACTACCAAAGTTCAGGGAGTAAACACTACCAAAGTTCAGGGAGTGAACACTACCAAAGTTCAGGGAGTAAACACTACCAAAGTTCATGGAGTGAACACTACCAAAGTTCAGGGAGTGAACACTACCACAGTCCAGGGAGTGAACACTACCAAAGTTCAGGGAGTAAACACTGCCACAGTTCAGGGAGTGAACACTGCCACAGTTCAGGGAGTGAACACTACCAAAGTTCAGGGAGTGAACACTACCACAGTTCAGGGAGTGAACACTACCACAGTCCAGGGAGTGAACACTGCCACAGTTCAGGGAGTGAACACTACCACAGTCAAGGGAGTGAACACTACCACAGTCCAGGGAGTGAACACTACCACAGTTCAGGGAGTGAACACTACCAAAGTTCAGGGAGTGAACACTACCAAAGTTCAGGGAGTGAACACTACCACAGTTCAGGGAGTGAACACTACCACAGTCCAGGGAGTGAACACTGCCACAGTCCAGGGAGTGAACACTACCACAGTCCAGGGAGTGAACACTACCAAAGTTCAGGGAGTGAACACTACCACAGTCCAGGGAGTGAACACTGCCACAGTCCAGGGAGTGAACACTACCACAGTCCAGGGAGTGAACACTACCAAAGTTCAGGGAGTGAACACTACCAAAGTTCAGGGAGTGAACACTACCAAAGTTCAGGGAGTGAACACTACCAAAGTTCAGGGAGTGAACACTACCAAAGTTCAGGGAGTGAACACTACCACAGTCCAGGGAGTGAACACTGCCACAGTCCAGGGAGTGAATACTACCACAGTCCAGGGAGTGAACACTACCACAGTCCAGGGAGTGAACACTGCCACAGTCCAGGGAGTGAACACTGCCACAGTCCAGGGAGTGAACACTGCCACAGTCCAGGGAGTTAACACTACCACAGTCCAGGGAGTGAACACTACCACAGTCCAGGGAGTGAACACTACCAAAGTTCAGGGAGTGAACACTACCAAAGTTCAGGGAGTGAACACTACCAAAGTTCAGGGAGTGAACACTACCAAAGTTCAGGGAGTGAACACTACCACAGTTCAGGGAGTGAACACTACCACAGTCCAGGGAGTGAACACTGCCACAGTCCAGGGAGTGAACACTACCACAGTCCAGGGAGTGAACACTACCACAGTCCAGGGAGTGAACACTGCCACAGTCCAGGGAGTGAACACTGCCACAGTCCAGGGAGTGAACACTGCCACAGTCCAGGGAGTGAACACTACCACAGTCCAGGGAGTGAACACTACCACAGTCCAGGGAGTGAACACTACCAAAGTTCAGGGAGTGAACACTACCAAAGTTCAGGGAGTGAACACTACCAAAGTTCAGGGAGTGAACACTACCAAAGTTCAGGGAGTGAACACTACCACAGTTCAGGGAGTGAACACTACCACAGTCCAGGGAGTGAACACTGCCACAGTCCAGGGAGTGAACACTACCACAGTCCAGGGAGTGAACACTACCACAGTCCAGGGAGTGAACACTGCCACAGTCCAGGGAGTGAACACTGCCACAGTCCAGGGAGTGAACACTGCCACAGTCCAGGGAGTGAACACTACCACAGTCCAGGGAGTGAACACTACCACAGTCCAGGGAGTGAACACTACCACAGTCCAGGGAGTGAACACTGCCACAGTCCAGGGAGTGAACACTGCCACAGTCCAGGGAGTGAACACTGCCACAGTCCAGGGAGTGAACACTACCACAGTCCAGGGAGTGAACACTACCACAGTCCAGGGAGTGAACACTACCAAAGTTCAGGGAGTGAACACTACCAAAGTTCAGGGAGTGAACACTACCAAAGTTCAGGGAGTGAACACTACCAAAGTTCAGGGAGCGAACACTACCACAGTTCAGGGAGTGAACACTACCACAGTCCAGGGAGTGAACACTGCCACAGTCCAGGGAGTGAACACTACCACAGTCCAGGGAGTGAACACTACCACAGTCCAGGGAGTGAACACTGCCACAGTCCAGGGAGTGAACACTGCCACAGTCCAGGGAGTGAACACTGCCACAGTCCAGGGAGTGAACACTACCACAGTCCAGGGAGTGAACACTACCACAGTCCAGGGAGTGAACACTACCAAAGTTCAGGGAGTGAACACTACCAAAGTTCAGGGAGTGAACACTACCAAAGTTCAGGGAGTGAACACTACCAAAGTTCAGGGAGTGAACACTACCACAGTTCAGGGAGTGAACACTACCACAGTCCAGGGAGTGAACACTGCCACAGTCCAGGGAGTGAACACTACCACAGTCCAGGGAGTGAACACTACCACAGTCCAGGGAGTGAACACTGCCACAGTCCAGGGAGTGAACACTGCCACAGTCCAGGGAGTGAACACTGCCACAGTCCAGGGAGTGAACACTACCACAGTCCAGGGAGTGAACACTACCACAGTCCAGGGAGTGAACACTACCACAGTCCAGGGAGTGAACACTGCCACAGTCCAGGGAGTGAACACTGCCACAGTCCAGGGAGTGAACACTGCCACAGTCCAGGGAGTGAACACTACCACAGTCCAGGGAGTGAACACTACCACAGTCCAGGGAGTGAACACTACCAAAGTTCAGGGAGTGAACACTACCAAAGTTCAGGGAGTGAACACTACCAAAGTTCAGGGAGTGAACACTACCAAAGTTCAGGGAGTGAACACTACCACAGTTCAGGGAGTGAACACTACCACAGTCCAGGGAGTGAACACTGCCACAGTCCAGGGAGTGAACACTACCACAGTCCAGGGAGTGAACACTACCACAGTCCAGGGAGTGA
>NC_091340.1:14005037-14031331 GCF_038502225.1 Cherax quadricarinatus
TTACCATCATGGTGCCTAGAGACGATCATCATTTGCGTTTTCTCAGGTGCAAATGTTACTTGCCCTCTATTTCCCCAAGCTGATATAGATCTTAGCTGGTAATTGATGTAGCTTAGAGTAGCTGGCATTTCTTCTCTGGGATAAGTGAATGTCAGTGTACAGTCATCTGCATATGCATGAGATTCTGGGATGAGATGGTCATTGAAGTAGACATTCCATAACAATGGTCCCAGCACACTTTCTTGTGGAACACTTCCCCAATAGGACATCTTGCTGATTCTGTTCCATTGAGAACTACCCTTAGAGATCTACCTTGAAGGTAATCACTGAGGAGACATAGCGTAGAGCCTGCAATTTCCAATGCTTGCAGTTTTGCCGAGATGATCTGGTGCCACACTCAGTCGAAAGCGCCAGCAATGTCCAGTGCTACCACACAGCTGACTTTGGATTCATCCAGTGACTGGTGCCATTTAGTGGAGAGGTTTAACAACAGATCAGCAGCAGAGTAACCTTTCCTGAAGCCATATTGACGATCACAAAGTAGTGAGTGGTAGTCAAAAAGCTCTGCCATTTGTCTTGAGATTATTGTCTCAAGGATCTTACCAGTGATTGGCAGGAGCGACACTGCTCTGTAGTTGCTGATTTCTGCTCTGCTCTTCTTTTTGTGAACAGGGACTACATTTGCCTCTTTCCATAGAGAGGGCCATTTACACTGTACTAGGCAGTGCTGAAAGATGCGAGTTAGAGGTGCTGCTAGCTGATCTGCACATCTTCTCAGCAATCTTGGGCTTAACTTGTCTGGGCCCACAGCCTTTTCTTGGTCAAGCGATTTAAGAAGGAAATGCACCTACTCCTGCCTTATTGTCACCACTGACAGTTTTGACACAGTTCTTGCAGCTAGCCAAGGAGGGTCCCTTGCTGGATCAGGAACTTGCATTTTGGTAGCAAAGTGTTCTGGAAAGAGGTCCGCCTCCTCTTGACTACTAGTAGAGGTGGTCCCATCCTGTCGATTTAGAGGTGGAATGAGTTCATCAGGCAGATAACCTTGTCTGTCCTTGACCAGGGACCACCAGGTTTTGGAGCCTACTCTACCTGATGCTAGCTTTCTTTTTGTGTCCACCTCCCATTTAGCAATGGCCCACTTTTGAACGTCACCCATATGCCTACAGGCTTGCCTGTGCAAGTTCCTGTTATAGGTGGTAGGATGTCTCTTATACCTACGCCATGCTTTGTACTTAGCAGTAGCAGCCTCTCTACAACGAAAGCCAAACCAAGGCTGATCTGTAGGCTTCGTCACATATTGCCGGTGAGGAATGTGTTCTTGTTGTAGATTAAGGATGTGTCCAGTGGAGGCTTTCACTTTGTTGTCAACATCCCCTTGGAGAAGAGCATTCCAGTCGGTGGTGTCGAGCTCAGAGCAGAGGGCTGGCCAATTACCTCTTTCCCATAGCCAGGTTGTGCGTGTGGACTCCTCACCTCGTTCTGTTGGGATCTTAAGTGTGGTAAAAACAGTCTTGTGGTCAGACGATCCAACGTAGCCGAGGGGTTGACAAGTGACTATGCCATCTGCCAGATCACTAACTACTGGGTCAAGGGAGGAGCCTGAGATGTGAGTAGGGAAATCAACAAAGTTTCTCATGTCAAATACTGCAAGAAGGTCATCAAAGTCCCTCTGTATAAGGTGTTGGTTGAGGTCACCAACAATTATGATATGTTGACAGTTGTGTTGTAGCAGAAGGGAGTCAATATTTTCCATTATTGCTCTTTCCCTCTCTGGTTTCTTCTTTATTGCTCTTTCTCTCTGGTTCTTCTTTATTGCTCTTTTCTCTGGTTCTTCTTTATTGCTTTCTCTCTGGTTCTTCTTTATTGCTTTTTCTCTCTGGTTCTTCTTTATTGTTCTTTCTCTCTGGTTCTTCTTAATTGCTCTTTCTCTCTGGTTCTTCTTGATTGCCTATTCTTTCTGGATTCTTCTTTATTGCTCTTTCTTTCTGCTTACTTAATCACTGCGCTTTCTCTCTGCTTTCATATGTAGCTGTTGTACTTCCTCTGTCTGTACTCTCTCTAAGCTTTCTTTCTGCTCTGAGGCTGCCTTTCTCTGTACTTGTGTCTGTACTTGTGTCTGTACTTGTTTCTGTACTTGTGTCTGTACTTGTGTCTGTACTTGTGGCTGTACTTGTGTCTGTACTTGTTTCTGTACTTGTGTCTGTACTTGTGTCTGTACTTGTTTCTGTACTTGTGTCTGTACTTGTGGCTGTACTTGTGTCTGTACTTGTTTCTGTACTTGTGTCTGTACTTGTGTCTGTATTTGTGTCTGTACTTGTTTCTGTACTTGTGGCTGTACTTGTGGCTGTACTTGTGTCTGTGCTTGTGTCTGTACTTGTGTCTGTACTTGTGTCTGTACTTGTGTCTGTACTTGTGTCTGTACTTGTGTCTGTAATTGTGTCTGTACTTGTGTCTGTACTTGTGGCTGTACTTGTGTCTACACCTGTGTCTGTACTTGTGTCTGTACTTGTGTCTGTACTTGTGTCTGTACTTGTGTCTGTACTTGTGTCTGTACTTGTGGCTGTACTTGTGTCTACACCTGTGTCTGTACTTGTGTCTGTACTTGTGTCTGTACTTGTGTCTGTACTTGTGTCTGCACTTGTGGCAGTACTTGTGTCTGTATTTGTGTCTGTACTTGTGTCTGTACTTGTGTCTGTACTTGTGTCTGTACTTGTGGCTGCACTTGTGTCTACACCTGTGTCTGTACTTGTGTCTGTACTTGTGTCTGTACTTGTGTCTGTACTTGTGTCTGTACTTGTGTCTGTACTTGTGGCTGTACTTGTGTCTGTACTTGTGACTGTGCTTGTGCCTGTACTTCTGTCGATACTTGTGTCTGTACTTGTGGCTGTACTTGTGTCTTTTCTTGTGTCTGTACTTGCGGCTGTACTTGTGGCTGTACTTGTGTCTGTACTTGTGTCTGTACTTGTGTCTGTACTTGTGTCTGTACTTGTGTCTGTACTTGTGTCTGTACTTGTGGCTGTACTTGTGTCTGTACTTGTGTCTGTACTTGTGTCTGTACTTGTGTCTGTACTTGTGTCTGTACTTGTGTCTGTACTTGTGTCTGTACTTGTGTCTGTACTTGTGTCTGTACTTGTGGCTGTACTTGTGTCTGTACTTGTGTCTGTACTTGTGTCTGTACTTGTGTCTGTACTTGTGTCTGTACTTGTAGCTGTACTTGTGTCTGTACTTGTGTTTGTACTTGTGTCTGTACTTGTAGCTGTACTTGTGTCTGTACTTGTAGCTGTACTTGTGTCTGTACTTGTGTTTGTACTTGTGTCTGTACTTGTGTTTGTACTTGTGTCTGTACTTGAGTCTGGACTTGTGTCTGTACTTGTGGCTGTACTTGTGTCTACACCTGTGTCTGTACTTGTGTCTGTACTTGTGTCTGTACTTGTGTCTGTACTTGTGGCTGTACTTGTGTCTACACCTGTGTCTGTACTTGTGTCTGTACTTGTGTCTGTACTTGTGTCTGTACTTGTGTCTGTACTTGTGTCTGTACTTGTGTCTGTACTTGTGTCTGTACTTGTGTCTGTACTTGTGTCTGTACTTGTGGCTGTACTTGTGTCTACACCTGTGTCTGTACTTGTGTCTGTACTTGTGTCTTTACTTGTGTCTGTACTTGTGTCTGTACTTGTGTCTGTACTTGAGGCTGTACTTGAGTCTACACCTGTGTCTGTACTTGTGTCTGTACTTGTGTCTGTACTTGTGGCTGTACTTGTGTCTGTACTTGTGTCTGTACTTGTGTCTGTACTTGTGTCTGTACTTGTGTCTGTACTTGTGGCTGTACTTGTGTCTGTACTTGTGTCTGTACTTGTGTCTGTACTTGAGTCTGTACTTGTGTCTGTACTTGTGTCTGTACTTGTGGCTGTACTTGTGTCTGTACTTGTGTCTGTACTTGTGTCTGTACTTGTGTCTGTACTTGTGTCTGTACTTGTGTCTGTACTTGTGTCTGTACTTGTGGCTGTACTTGTGTATGTACTTGTGTCTGTACTTGTGTCTGTACTTGTGTCTGTACTTGTGGCTGTACTTGTGTCTGCATTTGTGTCTGTACTTGTGTCTGTACTTGTGTCTGCACTTGTGTCTGTACTTGTGTCTGTACTTGCTCTGTACTTGTGTCTGTACTTGTGTCTGTATTTGTGTCTTTACTTGTGTCTGTACTTGTGTCTGTACTTGTGTCTGTACTTGTGGCTGTACTTGTGTCTACACCTGTGTCTGTACTTGTGTCCGTACTTGTGTCTGTACTTGTGGCTGTACTTGTGTCCACACCTGTGTCTGTACTTGTGTCTGTACTTGTGTCTGTACTTGTGTCTGTACTTGTGTCTGTACTTGTGTCTGTACTTGTGTCTGTACTTGTGTCTGTACTTGTGGCTGTACTTGTGTCTACACCTGTGTCTGTACTTGTGTCTGTACTTGTGTCTGTACTTGTGTCTGTACTTGTGTCTGTACTTGTGTCTGTACTTGTGTCTGTACTTGTGTCTGTACTTGTGTCTGTACTTGTGTCCATACTTGTGATTGTAATTTTGTCTGTACCTGTGTCTGTACTTGTGTCTGTACTTGTGGCTGTACTTGTGTCTACACTTGTGTCTGTACTTGTGTCTGTACTTGTGTCTGTACTTGTGTCTGTACTTGTGTCTACACCTGTGTCTGTACATGTGTCTGTACTTGTGTCTGTACTTGTGTCTGTACTTGTGTCTGTACTTGTGTCTGTACTTGTGTCTGTACTTGTGTCTGTACTTGTGTCAACATATAAGCAAGTATACCAGAGTGTAGTGGTACCAACAGTATGAAACTTGGGTTTTAAACGTTGCAGCGAGGTAGAGGCCAGAGGCAGTGGAGATGTTGTGTGAGGACACATTTTAGTGTGAATAGTCATAACTTGAAGATTAAGAGGTGTGTAGTTGCGAGAGTATCATTCAGTTAGTCGAGGATGTATTTCTAATGGATTTTGGCATTCAGAGAGGATGGAGCAGAATAGGTTGACCAGGAAAGTGTATAAATCTAGGGTGGTACGAAAGACCGAAAGGAGTAATCTCAGGAGGGATTGTATGGGTAATGAGAAGGTTTTGATTGCTGAAGGCTTGAACAACCAACTGCCTTGTGTGAGTACGATTGATTGGAATGATGGTTGACAAAAAGCTTTAGGAGAAATGCCGAGACACATTAACGAAGGAGGGGAGGAGGTGGCAAGTACAGTGCCTGCACTCTGAAGGAGTGGAGGAGGTGGCAAGTACAGTGCCTGCACTCTGAAGGAGTGGAGGAGGTGGCAAGTACAGTGCCTGCACTCTGAAGAAGTGGAGGAGGTGGCAAGTAGAGTGCCTGCACTCTGAAGGAGTGGAGGAGGTGGCAAGTACAGTGCCTGCACTCTGAAGAAGTGGAGGAGGTGGCAGGTACAGTGCCTCCACTCTGAAGAAGTGGAGGAGGTGGCAAGTACAGTGCCTCCACTCTGAAGAAGTGGAGGAGGTGGCAAGTACAGTGCCTCCACTCTGAAGAAGTGGAGGAGGTGGCAAGTACAGTGCCTGCACTCTGAAGGAGTGGAGGAGGTGGCAAGTACAGTGCCTGCACTCTGATGGAGTGGACGAGGTGGCAAGTACAGTGCCTGCACTCTGAAGGAGGGGAGGAGGTGGCAAGTACAGTGCCTCCACTCTGAAGGAGGGGAGGAGGTGGCAAGTACAGTGCCTGCACTCTGAAGGAGTGGAGGAGGTGGCAAGTACAGTGCCTACACTCTGAAGGAGGGGAGGAGGTGGCAAGTACAGTGCCTACACTCTGAAGAAGTGTAGGAGGTGGCAAGTACAGTGCCTGCACTCTGAAGGAATGGAGTAGGTGGCAAGTACAGTCCCTGCACTCTGAAGAAGTGGAGGAGGCGGTAAGTACAGTGCCTGCACTCTGAAGAAGTGGAGGAGGTGGCAAGTACAGTGCCTGCACTCTGAAGGAGTGGAGGAGGTGGCAAGTACAGTGCCTCCACTCTGAAGGAGGGGAGGAGGTGGAAAGAACAGTGCCTCCACTCTGAAGGAGGGGAGAAGGTGGCAAGTACAGTGCCTGCACTCTGAAGGAATGGAGTAGGTGGCAAGTACAGTGCCTGCACTCTGAAGGAATGGAGTAGGTGGCAAGTACAGTCCCTGCACTCTGAAGAAGTGGAGGAGGTGGCAAGTACAGTGCCTGCACTCTGAAGAAGTGGAGGAGGTGGCAAGTACAGTGCCTGCACTCTGAAGGAATGGAGTAGGTGGCAAGTACAGTCCCTGCACTCTGAAGAAGTGGAGGAGGTGGCAAGTACAGTGCCTGCACTCTGAAGGAGAGGAGGAGGTGTCAAGTACAGTGCCTGCACTCTGAAGGAGAGGAGGAGGTGTCAAGTACAGTGCCTGCACTCTGAAGGAGAGGAGGAGGTGGCAAGTACAGTCCCTGCACTCTGAAGAAGTGGAGGAGGTGGCAAGTACAGTCCCTGCACTCTGAAGAAGTGGAGGAGGTGGCAAGTACAGTGCCTGCACTCTGAAGGAGAGGAGGAGGTGTCAAGTACAGTGCCTGCACTCTGAAGGAGAGGAGGAGGTGTCAAGTACAGTCCCTGCACTCTGAAGAAGTGGATTAGGTGGCAAGTACAGTCCCTGCACTCTGAAGAAGTGGAGGAGGTGGCAAGTACAGTGCCTGCACTCTGAAGGAGAGGAGGAGGTGTCAAGTACAGTCCCTGCACTCTGAAGAAGTGGAGGAGGTGGCAAGTACAGTCCCTGCACTCTGAAGAAGTGGAGGAGGTGGCAAGTACAGTGCCTGCACTCTGAAGGAGAGGAGGAGGTGTCAAGTACAGTGCCTGCACTCTGAAGAAGTGGAGGAGGTGGCAAGTACAGTGCCTCCACTCTGAAGGAGGGGAGGAGGTGGAAAGTACAGTGCCTCCACTCTGAAGGAGGGGAGAAGGTGGCAAGTACAGTGCCTCCACTCTGAAGAAGTGGAGGAGGTGGCAAGTACAGTGCCTCCACTCTGAAGAAGTGGAGGAGGTGGCAAGTACAGTGCCTGCACTCTGAAGGAGAGGAGGAGGTGGCAAGTACAGTGCCTCCACTCTGAAGAAGTGGAGGAGGTGGCAAGTACAGTGCCTGCACTCTGAAGAAGTGGAGGAGGTGGCAAGTACAGTGCCTGCACTCTGAAGGAGAGGAGGAGGTGTCAAGTACAGTGCCTGCACTCTGAAGGAGAGGAGGAGGTGTCAAGTACAGTCCCTGCACTCTGAAGAAGTGGATTAGGTGGCAAGTACAGTCCCTGCACTCTGAAGAAGTGGAGGAGGTGTCAAGTACAGTGCCTGCACTCTGAAGGAGAGGAGGAGGTGTCAAGTACAGTCCCTGCACTCTGAAGAAGTGGAGGAGGTGGCAAGTACAGTCCCTGCACTCTGAAGAAGTGGAGGAGGTGGCAAGTACAGTGCCTGCACTCTGAAGGAGAGGAGGAGGTGTCAAGTAGAGTGCCTGCACTCTGAAGAAGTGGAGGAGGTGGCAAGTACAGTGCCTGCACTCTGAAGGAGGGGAGGAGGTGGCAGGTACAGTGCCTGCACTCTGAAGGAGTGGAGGAGGTGGCAAGTACAGTGCCTGCACTCTGAAGGAGGGGAGGAGGTGGCAAGTACAGTGCCTCCACTCTGAAGGAGGGGAGGAGGTGGAAAGTACAGTGCCTCCACTCTGAAGGAGGGGAGAAGGTGGCAAGTACAGTGCCTCCACTCTGAAGAAGTGGAGGAGGTGGCAAGTACAGTGCCTCCACTCTGAAGAAGTGGAGGAGGTGGCAAGTACAGTGCCTGCACTCTGAAGGAGTGGAGGAGGTGGCAAGTACAGTGCCTCCACTCTGAAGAAGTGGAGGAGGTGGCAAGTACAGTGCCTCCACTCTGAAGGAGGGGAGGAGGTGGCAGGTACAGTGCCTGCACTCTGAAGGAGTGGAGGAGGTGGCAAGTACAGTGCCTGCACTCTGAAGGAGGGGAGGAGGTGGCAAGTACAGTGCCTGCACTCTGAAAGAGAGGAGGAGGTGTCAAGTACAGTGCCTGCACTCTGAAGAAGTGGAGGAGGTGGCAAGTACAGTCCCTGCACTCTGAAAGAGAGGAGGAGGTGTCAAGTACAGTGCCTGCACTCTGAAGAAGTGGAGTAGGTGGCAAGTACAGTGCCTGCACTCTGAAGGAGTGAAGGAGGTGGCAAGTACAGTGCCTCCACTCTGAAGGAGGGGAGGAGGTGGAAAGTACAGTGCCTCCACTCTGAAGGAGGGGAGGAGGTGGCAAGTACAGTGCCTGCACTCTGATGGAGGGGAGGAGGTAGCAAGTACAGTGCCTGCACTCTGAAGGAGGGGAGGAGGTGACAAGTACAGTGCCTGCACTCTGAAGGAAGAATGGAGGTGGCAAGTACAGTGACTGCACTCTGAAGGAGGGGAGGAGGTGGCAAGTACAGTGTCTGCACTTTGGAGGATGAGTAGAGGTTGACAAGTACAGTGTCTGCACTTTGAAGGAAGAATGGAGGTGGCAAGTACAGTGCCTGCACTCTGATGGAAGAATGGAGGTGGCAAATACAGTGCCTGCACTCTGAAGGAGGGGAGGAGGTGGCAAGTATAGTGCCTGAACTCTGAAGGAAGAGTGGAGGTGGGAAGTGCAGCGCCTGCACTCTGAAGGAGAGAAGGAGGTGGCAGGTAGAGTGCCTGCACTCTGAAGGAAGAATGGAGGTGGCAAGTACAGTGACTGCACTCTGAAGGAGGGGAGGAGGTGGCAAGTACAGTGTCTGCACTTTGGAGGATGAGTAGAGGTTGACAAGTACTGTGTCTGCACTCTGAAGGAAGAATGGAGGTGGCAAGTACAGTGCCTGCACTCTGATGGAAGAATGGAGGTGGCAAATACAGTGCCTGCACTCTGAAGGAGGGGAGGAGGTGGCAAGTACAGTGCCTCCACTCTGAAGGAGGTGAGGAGGTGGCAAGTACAGTACTTTCACTCTAAAGTCTAAAGGAGTGGAAGTGGCAAGTATAGTGCCTGAACTCTGAATGAAGAGTGGAGGTGGGAAGTGCAGCGCCTGCACTCTGAAGGAGGGAAGGAGGTGGCAAGCACAGTGCCTGCACTCTGAAGGATAAGTAGAGGTTGGCAAGTACAGTGACTGCACTCTGAAGGAGGGGAGGAGGTGACAAGTGCAGTGCCTGCACTCTGAAGAAGGGAAGGAGGTGACAAGTACAGTGCCTGCACTCTGAAGGAGTGGAGGAGGTGGCAAGTACAGTGCCTCCACTCTGAAGGAGGGGAGGAGGTGGAAAGTACAGTGCCTCCACTCTGAAGGAGGGGAGGAGGTGGCAAGTACAGTGCCTCCACTCTGAAGAAGTGGAGGAGGTGGCAAGTACAGTGCCTCCACTCTGAAGAAGTGGATTAGGTGGCAAGTACAGTGCCTGCACTCTGAAGGAGTGGAGGAGGTGGCAAGTACAGTGCCTGCACTCTGAAGGAGTGGACGAGGTGGCAAGTACAGTGCCTGCACTCTGAAGGAGGGGAGGAGGTGGCAAGTACAGTGCCTCCACTCTGAAGGAGGGGAGGAGGTGGCAAGTACAGTGCCTGCACTCTGAAGGAGGGGAGGAGGTGGCAAGTACAGTGCCTGCACTCTGAAGGAGGGGAGGAGGTGGCAAGTACAGTGCCTCCACTCTGAAGGAGGGGAGGAGGTGGCAAGTACAGTGCCTGCACTCTGAAGAAGTGGAGGAGGTGGCAAGTACAGTGCCTGCACTCTGAAGGAATGGAGTAGGTGGCAAGTACAGTCCCTGCACTCTAAAGAAGTGGAGGAGGTGGCAAGTACAGTGCCTGCACTCTGAAGGAGAGGAGGAGGTGTCAAGTACAGTGCCTGCACTCTGAAGAAGTGGAGGAGGTGGCAAGTACAGTGCGTGCACTCTGAAGGAGTGGAGGAGGTGGCAAGTACAATGCCTCCACTCTGAAGGAGGGGAGGAGGTGGAAAGTACAGTGCCTCCACTCTGAAGGAGGGGAGGAGGTGGCAAGTACAGTGCCTGCACTCTGATGGAGGGGAGGAGGTAGCAAGTACAGTGCCTGCACTCTGAAGGAGGGGAGGAGGTGACAAGTACAGTGCCTGCACTCTGAAGGAGGGGAGGAGGTAGCATGTACAGTGCCTCCACTCTGAAGGAGGGGAGGAGGTGACAAGTGCAGTGCCTGCACTCTGAAGGAGGGGAGGAGGTGACAAGTACAGTGCCTGCACTCTGAAGGGGGGGAGGAGGTGGCAAGTACAGTGCCTGCACTCTGAAGGAGGGGATGAGGCGACAAGTACAGTGCTTGCACTCTAAAGTCTGAAGCAGTGGAGGTGGCAAGTATAGTGCCTGAACTCTGAAGGAAGAGTGGAGGTGGGAAGTGCAGCGCCTGCACTCTGAAGGAGAGAAGGAGGTAGAAAGTAGAGTGCCTGCACTCTGAAGGAAGAATGGAGGTGGCAAGTACAGTGACTGCACTCTGAAGGAGGGGAGGAGGTGGCAAGTACAGTGTCTGCACTTTGGAGGATGAGTAGAGGTTGACAAGTACAGTGTCTGCACTCTGAAGGAAGAATGGAGGTAGCAAGTACAGTGCCTGCACTCTGATGGAAGAATGGAGGTGGCACATACAGTGCCTGCACTCTGAAGGAGGGGAGGAGGTGGCAAGTACAGTGCCTCCATTCTGAAGGAGGTGAGGAGGTGGCAAGTACAGTACTTGCACTCTAAAGTCTAAAGGAGTGGAAGTGGCAATTATAGTGCCTGAACTCTGAATGAAGAGTGGAGGTGGGAAGTGCAGCGCCTGCACTCTGAAGGAGGGAAGGAGGTGGCAAGCACAGTGCCTGCACTCTGAAGGATAAGTAGAGGTTGGCAAGTACAGTGACTACACTCTGAAGGAAGAATGGAGGTGGCAAGTACAGTGCCTGCACTCTGAAGGAGGGGAGGAGGTGGCAAGTACAGTGCCTACACTCTGAAGGATGAGTAGAGGTTGGCAAGTACAGTGTCTACTCTCTGAAGGAAGAATGGTGGTGACAAGTACAGTGTCTGCACTCTGAAGAAGGGGAGGAGGTGACAAGAACAGTATCTGCACTCTGAAGGATGGGTGGAGGTGGCAAGTACAGTGCCTGCACTCTGAAGGAAGAATGGAGGTGGCAAGTACAGTGCCTGCGCTCTGAAGGAAGAATGGAGGTGGCAAGTACAGTGCCTGCACTCTGAAGGGGGGGAGGAGGTGGCAAGTACAGTGCCTGCACTGTGAAGGAAGAGTTGAGGTGGCAAGTACAGTGCCTGCACTGTGAAGGAGGAGTGGAGGTGGCAATTGCAGTGCCTGTACTCTGAAGGAGGAGTCGAGGTGGCAAATAGAGTGCCTTCACTCTGAAGTCTGAAGGAGGAGGTGGCAAGTACAGTGCCTGCACTCTGAAGGAGGGGAGAAGGTGGGAAATACAGTGCCTGCACTCTGAAGAAGTGGAGGAGGTGGCACGTACAGTGCCTGCACTCTGAAGGAGTGGAGGAGGTGGCAAGTACAGTGCCTCCATTCTGATGGAGGGGAGGAGGTGGCAAGTACAGTGCCTGCACTCTGAAGGAGGGGAGGAGGTGGCAAGTACAGTGCCTGCACTCTGAAAGAGGGGAGGAAGTGGCAAGGACAGTGCCTCCACTCTTTAGGAGTGGAGGAGGTGGCAAGTACAGTGCCTCCACTCTGAAGGAGAGCAGGAGGTGGCAAGTACAGTGCCTCCACTCTGAAGGAGGGCAGGAGGTGGCAAGTACAGTGCCTGCACTCTAAAGTCTAAAGGAGTGGAGGTGACAAGTATAGTGCCTGAACTCTGAAGGAAGAGTGGAGATGGGAAGTGCAGTGCCTGCACTCTGAAGAGAAGAAGGTGGCAAGTACAGTGCCTGCACTCTGAAGGATGAGTAGAGTTTGGCAAATACAGTGCCTGCACTCTGAAGGAGGAGTGGAGGTGGCAAGTACAGTGCCTGCACTCTGAAGGAGGGGAGGAGGTGGCAAGTACAGTGCCTGCACTCTGAAGGAGGAGTGGAGGTGGCAAGTACAGTGCCTGTACTGTGGAGGAGTGGAGGTTGCAAGAACAGTGCCTGTACTCTGAAGGAGGAGTCGAGGTGGCAAATAGAGTGCCTTCACTCTGAAGTCTGAAAGAGGAGAGGAGATGGCAAGTACAATGCGTGCACTCTGAAGGAGGGGAGGAAGTGTCAAGTACAGTGCCTGCACTCTGAAGGAGGGGAGCAAGTGGCAAGTACAGTGCCTGTACTCTGAAGGAGGGGAGCAAGTGGCAAGTACAGTGCCTGCACTCTGAAGGAGGGGAGCAAGTGGCAAGTACAGTGTCTGCACTCTGAAGGGGAGGAGGTGACAAGAACAGTATCTGCACTCTGAAGGATGGGTGGAGGTGGCAAGTACAGTGCCTGCACTCTGAAGGATGAGTAGAGGTTGGCAAGCACATTGTCTGCACTCTGAGGGAAGAATGGAGGTGGCAAGTACAGTGCCTGCGCTCTGAAGGAAGAATGGAGGTGGCAAGTACAGTGCCTGCACTCTGAAGGAGGGGAGGAGGTGGCAAGTACAGTGCCTGCACTGTGAAGGAGGAGCTGAGGTGGCAAGTACAGTGCCTGCACTGTGAAGGAGGAGTAGAGGTGGCAATTACAGTGCCTGTACTCTGAAGGAGGAGACGAGGTGGCAAATAGAGTGCCTTCACTCTGAAGTCTGAAGGAGGAGGTGGCAAGTACAGTGCCTGCACTCTGAAGGAGGGGAGAAGGTGGGAAATACAGTGCCTGCACTCTGAAGAAGTGGAGGAGGTGGCACGTACAGTGCCTGCACTCTGAAGGAGTGGAGGAGGTGGCAAGTACAGTGCCTCCATTCTGATGGAGGGGAGGAGGTGGCAAGTACAGTGCCTGCACTCTGAAGGAGGGGAGGAGGTGGCAAGTACAGTGCCTGCACTCTGAAAGAGGGGAGGAAGTGGCAAGGACCGTGCTTCCACTCTTTAGGAGTGGAGGAGGTGGCAAGTACAGTGCCTCCACTCTGAAGGAGAGCAGGAGGTGGCAAGTACAGTGCCTCCACTCTGAAGGAGGGCAGGAGGTGGCAAGTACAGTGCCTGCACTCTAAAGTCTAAAGGAGTGGAGGTGACAAGTATAGTGCCTGAACTCTGAAGGAAGAGTGGAGGTGGGAAGTGCAGTGCCTGCACTCTGAAGGAGGGAAGAAGGTGGCAAGTACAGTGCCTGCACTCTGAAGGATGAGTAGAGGTTGGCAAATACAGTGCCTGCACTCTGAAGGAGGAGTGGAGGTGGCAAGTACAGTGCCTGCACTCTGAAGGAGGGGAGGAGGTGGCAAGTACAGTGCCTGCACTCTGAAGGAGGAGTGGAGGTGGCAAGTACAGTGCCTGTACTGTGGAGGAGTGGAGGTGGCAAGAACAGTGCCTGTACTGTGAAGGAGGAGTGGAGGTGGCAAGTACAGTGCCTGTACTGTGGAGGAGTGGAGGTGGCAAGAACAGTGCCTGTACTCTGAAGGAGGAGTCGAGGTGGCAAATAGAGTGCCTTCACTCTGAAGTCTGAAAGAGGAGAGGAGATGGCAAGTACAATGCGTGCACTCTGAAGGAGGGGAGGAAGTGTCAAGTACAGTGCCTGCACTCTGAAGGAGGGGAGCAAGTGGCAAGTACAGTGCCTGTACTCTGAAGGAGGGGAGCAAGTGGCAAGTACAGTGCCTGCACTCTGAAGGAGGGGAGCAAGTGGCAAGTACAGTGCCTGCACTCTGAAGGAGAAGTGGAGGTGGGATGTACAGTGCCTGCACTCTGAAGGAGGAGTGAAAGTGGCAAGTACAGTGCCAGCACTCTGAAGTCTGAAGGTGAAGAAGTGGCAAGTACAGTGCCTGCACTCTGAAGTCTGAAGGAGGAGTGCAGGTGGCAAGTACAGTGCCTACACTCTGAAGGATTGGAGGAAGTGGCAATTACAGTGCCTCCACTCTGAAGGAGAAGTGGAGGTGGGATGTACAGTGCCTGCACTCTGAAGGAGGAGTGAAAGTGGCAAGTACAGTGCCAGCACTCTGAAGTCTGAAGGAGAAGAAGTGGCAAGTACAGTACCTGCACTCTGAAGTAGCAGTCGAGGTGGCAAGTACAGTGTCTGCACTCTGAAGTCTGAGGTAGGAGAGGAGGTGGCAAGAAAAGTGCGTGCACTCTGAAGGAGGGGAGGAAGTGTCAAGTATAGTGCCTGCACTCTGAAGGAGGGGAGAAAGTGGCAAGTACAGTGCCTGTTCTGTGAAGGAGTGAAAGAAGTTGCATGTACAGTGCCTGCACTCTGAAGGAGGGGAGGAGGTGGCAAATACAGTGCCTGCAGTCGGAAGTCTGAAGGTGGAGTGGAGGTGGTGCAGTACCTGTACTCTGAAGTCTGAAGGATGAGTGCATGTGGCAAGTACAATGCCTGCACTCTGAAGGAGGAGTGCAGGATATCTCAATTTTAAGAGTTCTCTAAACTTTGATGCCTTCACAAGACAGCGATATATAGAATAATGGTAAACGTGTCTTTTTCTTTAAGTGATATCCAACGTTTGTGGAAGACTGACCTTCCACGGTCGCCCAATACGTGATGTATACATGGGTGGCGTGATGTGGCGGTCCACCTATGTGATAGCCTCGTTACGATGCCGCCCGCGTGTTGGTGAACAATTTAGGGAATGGACACAGGTGGCGCTCCACCTACTAATAACACAGGAAATAATCACAAACTCCCAGGGTACGTGAGGTGATTGTGGTGGTGGTGATTGTTTGTGTTGGTGGTGATTCTTGCTGGTGATAGTGATTGTTGATGACGGTGGGGGTGACTGTTGCTGTTGGTGGTAATTGTTGTTGCTGGTGGTGGTGATTGTTGGTGGCGGTGGTGATTGTTGTTGTCTGTAATGGTGATTGTTGTTGGAAGTGGTGATTGTTTTCGGTGGTGATTGTTGGTAGTGGGGATTGTTGTCAGTGATGGTGATTATTGATGGGTATGATAGTTTTTGCTGCTGGTGGTGATTATTATTGCATGTGGTGATTGTTGGTGGTGGTGATGATTGTTGGTGGTGGTGATTATTGTTGGTGGTGGTGATTGTTGTTGGTAGTGGTGATTGTTGGTGGTGGAGATCGTTGTTGCTGGTGGTGATTGTTGTTCCTTGTGGGGATTGAGGTGGTGATTGCTTTCACGGGTAGTGGTGATTGTTGTTCCTGGTAGTGATTGTTGGTGGTGTGGCAGATTGTTGTTGTTGGTGGTGATTATTGTTGTTTGTGGTGATTGTTGGTGGTGGTGGTGTTACTGCTTTTTTTATTTGGTAGTGATTGTGATTGTTGGTAGTGGATGGTGAATTGTTGTTAAATTGTTGTTGGTAGTGGTGATCATTGTTGCTGGTGCTGTTTTTTTATTTGGTAGTGGTGATTGTTGGTAGTGGAAATTGTTGTTACTGGTGGTGATTGCTAGTGGTGGTGATTGTTGTTGCTGGTGGTGATTGCTTTTACGGGTAGTGGTGATTGCTGTTGCTGGTAGTGATTATTGGTGGTGGTGCTGAGTGTTATTGTTGGTGGTTATTATTATTGCTGGTGGTGATTGTTAGTGGTGGTGATTGTTGTTGTTGGTGGTGGTGGTGCTTGTTGTTGCTAGTGGTGGTGATTGTTGTTCGATGTGGTGAGGATTGTTGGCGATGGTGGTGATTGTTGTTGGTGGTGGTGGTGGAGTTCTTTCTTCTGGTGATTGTTGGTGGTGGTGATGCTAGTTGTTGCTGGTAGTGGTGATTGTTGGTGTTGGTGGTGGTAGTGTTGCTGATGGTGAATGGTGTTGATGGTTGTTGTTGTTGTTGGTGGTGGTGGTGATTGTTTTTGTTGATGGTGGTGATTGTTGTTGTTGGTGATGGTGATTATTGGTGGTGGTTATTGTTGATGGTAATGATTGTCACTGGTGGTGACTATTGTTGATAGTGGAGGGGGTGATTGTTTCTGTTCTTAATGATGATTTTAGTTGTTGGTGGTGGTTATTATTGTTGTTGGTGGTAGTGGTGATTATTGTTGTTGTTGTTGTTGTTGGTATTGGTAATTGTTGTTATTGGTAGTGGAGGTGATGGAAGTAATGGTGTCGAGGTTGGTAATAGAGAAGGGAAGGAGGAGAAGATTGTTGCCAAGAAGATGTGACAGTAGTTGTGAGATACAGTGTTGATGGTGATGAAGATGGTGGTAGCAACATGAGTGTAGTCAAGATGGTGGTAGCAACATGAGTGTAGTCAAGATGGTGGTAGCAACATGAGTGTAGTCAAGATGGTGGTAGCAACATGAGTGTAGTCAAGATGGTGGTAGCAACATGAGTGTAGTCAAGATGGAGGTAGCAACATGAGTGTAGTCAAGATGGTGGTAGCAACATGAGTGTAGTCAAGATGGTGGTAGCAACATGAGTGTAGTCAAGATGGTGGTAGCAACATGAGTGTAGTCAAGATGGAGGTAGCAACATGAGTGTAGTCAAGATGGTGGTAGCAACATGAGTGTAGTCAAGATGGTGGTAGCAACATGAGTGTAGTCAAGATGGTGGAGTGTAGTCAAGATGGAGGTAGCAACATGAGTGTAGTCAAGATGGTGGTAGCAACATGAGTGTAGTCAAGATGGTGGTAGCAACATGAGTGTAGTCAAGATGGAGGTAGCAACATGAGTGTAGTCAAGATGGTGGTAGCAACATGAGTGTAGTCAAGATGGTGGTAGCAACATGAGTGTAGTCAAGATGGTGGTAGCAACATGAGTGTAGTCAAGATGGTGGTAGCAACATGAGTGTAGTCAAGATGGTGGTAGCAACATGAGTGTAGTCAAGATGGTGGTAGCAACATGAGTGTAGTCAAGATGGTGGTAGCAACATGAGTGTAGTCAAGATGGTGGTAGCAACATGAGTGTAGTCAAGATGGTGGTAGCAACATGAGTGTAGTCAAGATGGTGGTAGCAACATGAGTGTAGTCAAGATGGTGGTAGCAACATGAGTGTAGTCAAGATGGTGGTAGCAACATGAGTGTAGTCAAGATGGTGGTAGCAACATGAGTGTAGTCAAGATGGTGGTAGCAACATGAGTGTAGTCAAGATGGTAGGTAGCAACATGAGTGTAGTCAAGATGGTAGCAACATGAGTGTAGTCAAGATGGTGGTAGCAACATGAGTGTAGTCAAGATGGTGGTAGCAACATGAGTGTAGTCAAGATGGTGGTAGCAACATGAGTGTAGTCAAGATGGTGGTAGCAACATGAGTGTAGTCAAGATGGTGGTAGCAACATGAGTGTAGTCAAGATGGTGGTAGCAACATGAGTGTAGTCAAGATGGTGGTAGCAACATGAGTGTAGTCAAGATGGTGGTAGCAACATGAGTGTAGTCAAGATGGTGGTAGCAACATGAGTGTAGTCAAGATGGTGGTAGCAACATGAGTGTAGTCAAGATGGTGGTAGCAACATGAGTGTAGTCAAGATGGTGGTAGCAACATGAGTGTAGTCAAGATGGTGGTAGCAACATGAGTGTAGTCAAGATGGTGGTAGCAACATGAGTGTAGTCAAGATGGTGGTAGCAACATGAGTGTAGTCAAGATGGTGGTAGCAACATGAGTGTAGTCAAGATGGTGGTAGCAACATGAGTGTAGTCAAGATGGTGGTAGCAACATGAGTGTAGTCAAGATGGTGGTAGCAACATGAGTGTAGTCAAGATGGTGGTAGCAACATGAGTGTAGTCAAGATGGTGGTAGCAACATGAGTGTAGTCAAGATGGTGGTAGCAACATGAGTGTAGTCAAGATGGTGGTAGCAACATGAGTGTAGTCAAGATGGTGGTAGCAACATGAGTGTAGTCAAGATGGTGGTAGCAACATGAGTGTAGTCAAGATGGTGGTAGCAACATGAGTGTAGTCAAGATGGTGGTAGCAACATGAGTGTAGTCAAGATGGTGGTAGCAACATGAGTGTAGTCAAGATGGTGGTAGCAACATGAGTGTAGTCAAGATGGTGGTAGCAACATGAGTGTAGTCAAGATGGTGGTAGCAACATGAGTGTAGTCAAGATGGTGGTAGCAACATGAGTGTAGTCAAGATGGTGGTAGCAACATGAGTGTAGTCAAGATGGTGGTAGCAACATGAGTGTAGTCAAGATGGTGGTAGCAACATGAGTGTAGTCAAGATGGTGGTAGCAACATGAGTGTAGTCAAGATGGTGGTAACAACATGAGTGTAGTCAAGATGGTGGTAGCAACATGAGTGTAGTCAAGATGGTGGTAACAACATGAGTGTAGTCAAGATGGTGGTAGCAACATGAGTGCAGTCAAGATGGTGGTAGCAACATGAGTGTAGTCAAGATGGTGGTAGCAACTTGTGTGTAGTCAAGATGGTGGTAGCAACATGAGTGTAGTCAAGATGGTGGTAGCAACATGAGTGTAGTCAAGATGGTGGTAGCAACATGAGTGTAGTCAAGATGGTGGTAGCAACATGAGTGTAGTCAAGATGGTGGTAGCAACATGAGTGTAGTCAAGATGGTGGTAGCAACATGAGTGTAGTCAAGATGGTGGTAGCAACATGAGTGTAGTCAAGATGGTGGTAGCAACTTGAGTGTAGTCAAGATGGTGGTAGCAACATGAGTGTAGTCAAGATGGTGGTAGCAACATGAGTGTAGTCAAGATGGTGGTAGCAACATGAGTGTAGTCAAGATGGTGGTAGCAACATGAGTGTAGTCAAGATGGTGGTAGCAACATGAGTGTAGTCAAGATGGTGGTAGCAACATGAGTGTAGTCAAGATGGTGGTAGCAACATGAGTGTAGTCAAGATGGTGGTAGCAACATGAGTGTAGTCAAGATGGTGGTAGCAACATGAGTGTAGTCAAGATGGTGGTAGCAACATGAGTGTAGTCAAGATGGTGGTAGCAACATGAGTGTAGTCAAGATGGTGGTAGCAACATGAGTGTAGTCAAGATGGTGGTAGCAACATGAGTGTAGTCAAGATGGTGGTAGCAACATGAGTGTAGTCAAGATGGTGGTAGCAACATGAGTGTAGTCAAGATGGTGGTAGCAACATGAGTGTAGTCAAGATGGTGGTAGCAACATGAGTGTAGTCAAGATGGTGGTAGCAACATGAGTGTAGTCAAGATGGTGGTAGCAACATGAGTGTAGTCAAGATGGTGGTAGCAACATGAGTGTAGTCAAGATGGTGGTAGCAACATGAGTGTAGTCAAGATGGTGGTAGCAACATGAGTGTAGTCAAGATGGTGGTAGCAACATGAGTGTAGTCAAGATGGTGGTAGCAACATGAGTGTAGTCAACAAGATGATGGTGGTAGCAACATGAGTGTAGTCAAGATGGTGGTAGCAACATGAGTGTAGTCAAGATGGTGGTAGCAACATGAGTGTAGTCAAGATGGTGGTAGCAACATGAGTGTAGTCAAGATGGTGGTAGCAACATGAGTGTAGTCAAGATGGTGGTAGCAACATGAGTGTAGTCAAGATGGTGGTAGCAACATGAGTGTAGTCAAGATGGTGGTAGCAACATGTGTAGTCAAGATGGTGGTAGCAACATGAGTGTAGTCAAGATGGTGGTAGCAACTTGTGTGTAGTCAAGATGGTGGTAGCAACATGAGTGTAGTCAAGATGGTGGTAGCAACATGAGTGTAGTCAAGATGGTGGTAGCAACATGAGTGTAGTCAAGATGGTGGTAGCAACATGAGTGTAGTCAAGATGGTGGTAGCAACATGAGTGTAGTCAAGATGGTGGTAGCAACATGAGTGTAGTCAAGATGGTGGTAGCAACATGAGTGTAGTCAAGATGGTGGTAGCAACATGAGTGTAGTCAAGATGGTGGTAGCAACATGAGTGTAGTCAAGATGGTGGTAGCAACATGAGTGTAGTCAAGATGGTGGTAGCAACATGAGTGTAGTCAAGATGGTGGTAGCAACATGAGTGTAGTCAAGATGGTGGTAGCAACATGAGTGTAGTCAAGATGGTGGTAGCAACATGAGTGTAGTCAAGATGGTGGTAACAACATGAGTGTAGTCAAGATGGTGGTAGCAACATGAGTGCAGTCAAGATGGTGGTAGCAACATGAGTGTAGTCAAGATGGTGGTAGCAACTTGTGTGTAGTCAAGATGGTGGTAGCAACATGAGTGTAGTCAAGATGGTGGTAGCAACATGAGTGTAGTCAAGATGGTGGTAGCAACATGAGTGTAGTCAAGATGGTGGTAGCAACATGAGTGTAGTCAAGATGGTGGTAGCAACATGAGTGTAGTCAAGATGGTGGTAGCAACATGAGTGTAGTCAAGATGGTGGTAGCAACATGGGTGTAGTCAAGATGGTGGTAGCAACATGAGTGTAGTCAAGATGGTGGTAGCAACATGAGTGTAGTCAAGATGGTGGTAGCAACATGAGTGTAGTCAAGATGGTGGTAGCAACATGAGTGTAGTCAAGATGGTGGTAGCAACATGAGTGTAGTCAAGATGGTGGTAGCAACATGAGTGTAGTCAAGATGGTGGTAGCAACATGAGTGTAGTCAAGATGGTGGTAGCAACATGAGTGTAGTCAAGATGGTGGTAGCAACATGAGTGTAGTCAAGATGGTGGTAGCAACATGAGTGTAGTCAAGATGGTGGTAGCAACATGAGTGTAGTCAAGATGGTGGTAGCAACATGAGTGTAGTCAAGATGGTGGTAGCAACATGAGTGTAGTCAAGATGGTGGTAGCAACATGAGTGTAGTCAAGATGGTGGTAGCAACATGAGTGTAGTCAAGATGGTGGTAGCAACATGAGTGTAGTCAAGATGGTGGTAGCAACATGAGTGTAGTCAAGATGGTGGTAGCAACATGAGTGTAGTCAAGATGGTGGTAGCAACATGAGTGTAGTCAAGATGGTGGTAGCAACATGAGTGTAGTCAAGATGGTGGTAGCAACATGAGTGTAGTCAAGATGGTGGTAGCAACATGAGTGTAGTCAAGATGGTGGTAGCAACATGAGTGTAGTCAAGATGGTGGTAGCAACATGAGTGTAGTCAAGATGGTGGTAGCAACATGAGTGTAGTCAAGATGGTGGTAGCAACATGAGTGTAGTCAAGATGGTGGTAGCAACATGAGTGTAGTCAAGATG
Source organism: Cherax quadricarinatus (assembly GCF_038502225.1). Taxonomy (NCBI): domain Eukaryota; kingdom Metazoa; phylum Arthropoda; class Malacostraca; order Decapoda; family Parastacidae; genus Cherax; species Cherax quadricarinatus. The sequence goes on from NC_091340.1 coordinate 14,026,085, forward strand.
GTGGTAGCAACATGAGTGTAGTCAAGATGGTGGTAGCAACATGAGTGTAGTCAAGATGGTGGTAGCAACATGAGTGTAGTCAAGATGGTGGTAGCAACATGAGTGTAGTCAAGATGGTGGTAGCAACATGAGTGTAGTCAAGATGGTGGTAGCAACATGAGTGTAGTCAAGATGGTGGTAGCAACATGAGTGTAGTCAAGATGGTGGTAGCAACATGAGTGTAGTCAAGATGGTGGTAGCAACATGAGTGTAGTCAAGATGGTGGTAGCAACATGAGTGTAGTCAAGATGGTGGTAGCAACATGAGTGTAGTCAAGATGGTGGTAGCAACATGAGTGTAGTCAAGATGGTGGTAGCAACATGAGTGTAGTCAAGATGGTGGTAGCAACATGAGTGTAGTCAAGATGGTGGTAGCAACATGAGTGTAGTCAAGATGGTGGTAGCAACATGAGTGTAGTCAAGATGGTGGTAGCAACATGAGTGTAGTCAAGATGGTGGTAGCAACATGAGTGTAGTCAAGATGGTGGTAGCAACATGAGTGTAGTCAAGATGGTGGTAGCAACATGAGTGTAGTCAAGATGGTGGTAGCAACATGAGTGTAGTCAAGATGGTGGTAGCAACATGAGTGTAGTCAAGATGGTGGTAGCAACATGAGTGTAGTCAAGATGGTGGTAGCAACATGAGTGTAGTCAAGATGGTGGTAGCAACATGAGTGTAGTCAAGATGGTGGTAGCAACATGAGTGGAGTCGCCATCCAGTGGCCACTGGATGGCGAAACGTCTACAATAAAGATACCCAGATGTTGCACAAGTGTCTTACTCTCATCTTGTCGGTATTATATACCATTCGTACACAACTTGTCAGACACTGCAACATCATGGAATCTTAATTCTGAGGACATGTTCATAACCTTCACAACTACGACAACTACCACTACAACTAACCCATCTCTTTGGGAAGGACCTACTTCCACTGGGGAATCCCGCCTACCAGTGAATTTGCCCTCGTCTGCTTCACCTGACGTTACTATATAAGCGCCAGGATTCTTTCTTCTGTTTCAGAATCTCCACGACTATGGTGCTGTTCGCACCTACTCCTAGGTTGAGGGACTGATTACCTCATCTTCTGTACATAGTTCTACTGTCTTCATGTTATGTCCTAGAATTTGTATTGATAAAGCCACTGGATGGCGAAACGTCTACAATAAAGATACCCAGATGTTGCACAAGTGTCTTACTCTCAACATGAGTGTAGTCAAGATGGTGGTAGCAACATGAGTGTAGTCAAGATGGTGGTAGCAACATGAGTGTAGTCAAGATGGTGGTAGCAACATGGGTGTAGTCAAGATGGTGGTAGCAACATGAGTGTAGTCAAGATGGTGGTAGCAACATGAGTGTAGTCAAGATGGTGGTAGCAACATGAGTGTAGTCAAGATGGTGGTAGCAACATGAGTGTAGTCAAGATGGTGGTAGTAGTAGTAGTGAGAGGCAACTGAGAGGTCATGTCCCTCTCAGATCCAACCCTTCTCACTTGAAAAGCTTGTCCAAGGTGTTTTCTGTACCAAGATGCCACGTGTTGCAGTGTCTGACAAGATGAACATCAAAATGGTATACAATACGGACAGGTTGTTAGGTAAGACACATATGCAACAGTTAGACATCTTTATTCCGAAACGTTTCGCCTACACAGTAGGCTTCTTCAGTCGAATACAGAAAGTAGGCAGGAGCAGTAGAGACGTGAAGACGATGTAATCAGTCCATCACCCTTAAAGTCGTAGAATTTGAGGTTGTCAGTCCCTCGGCCTGGAGAAGTTCAGTTCCATAGTCAGGAACTATCTGAAGATCAAGCGACAGTGCGGAGACTTAAATACTGTCGGAAGGAGAGGTGCAGGGTAGTAGTAGTAGTAGTAGTGAGAGGCAACTGAGAGGTCATGTCCCTCTCAGATCCAACCCTTCTCACTTGAAAAGCTTGTCCAAGGTGTTTTCTGTACCAAGATGCCACGTGTTGCAGTGTCTGACAAGATGAACATCAAAATGGTATACAATACCGACAGGTTGTTAGGTAAGACACATATGCAACAGTTAGACATCTTTATTCCGAAACGTTTCGCCTACACAGTAGGCTTCTTCAGTCGAATACAGAAAGTAGGCAGGAGCAGTAGAGATGTGAAGACGATGTAATCAGTCCATCACCCTTAAAGTCGTAGAATTTGAGGTTGTCAGTCCCTCGGCCTGGAGAAGTTCAGTTCCATAGTCAGGAACTATCTGAAGATCAAGCGACAGTGCGGAGACTTAAATACTGTCGGAAGGAGAGGTGCAGGGTAGTAGTAGTAGTAGTAGTGAGAGGCAACTGAGAGGTCATGTCCCTCTCAGATCCAACCCTTCTCACTTGAAAAGCTTGTCCAAGGTGTTTTCTGTACCAAGATGCCACGTGTTGCAGTGTCTGACAAGATGAACATCAAAATGGTATACAATACCGACAGGTTGTTAGGTAAGACACATATGCAACAGTTAGACATCTTTATTCCGAAACGTTTCGCCTACACAGTAGGCTTCTTCAGTCGAATACAGAAAGTAGGCAGGAGCAGTAGAGATGTGAAGACGATGTAATCAGTCCATCACCCTTAAAGTCGTAGAATTTGAGGTTGTCAGTCCCTCGGCCTGGAGAAGTTCAGTTCCATAGTCAGGAACTATCTGAAGATCAAGCGACAGTGCGGAGACTTAAATACTGTCGGAAGGAGAGGTGCAGGGTAGTAGTAGTAGTAGTAGTGAGAGGCAACTGAGAGGTCATGTCCCTCTCAGATCCAACCCTTCTCACTTGAAAAGCTTGTCCAAGGTGTTTTCTGTACCAAGATGCCACGTGTTGCAGTGTCTGACAAGATGAACATCAAAATGGTATACAATACCGACAGGTTGTTAGGTAAGACACATATGCAACAGTTAGACATCTTTATTCCGAAACGTTTCGCCTACACAGTAGGCTTCTTCAGTCGAATACAGAAAGTAGGCAGGAGCAGTAGAGATGTGAAGACGATGTAATCAGTCCATCACCCTTAAAGTCGTAGAATTTGAGGTTGTCAGTCCCTCGGCCTGGAGAAGTTCAGTTCCATAGTCAGGAACTATCTGAAGATCAAGCGACAGTGCGGAGACTTAAATACTGTCGGAAGGAGAGGTGCAGGGTAGTAGTAGTAGTAGTAGTGAGAGGCAACTGAGAGGTCATGTCCCTCTCAGATCCAACCCTTCTCACTTGAAAAGCTTGTCCAAGGTGTTTTCTGTACCAAGATGCCACGTGTTGCAGTGTCTGACAAGATGAACATCAAAATGGTATACAATACCGACAGGTTGTTAGGTAAGACACATATGCAACAGTTAGACATCTTTATTCCGAAACGTTTCGCCTACACAGTAGGCTTCTTCAGTCGAATACAGAAAGTAGGCAGGAGCAGTAGAGATGTGAAGACGATGTAATCAGTCCATCACCCTTAAAGTCGTAGAATTTGAGGTTGTCAGTCCCTCGGCCTGGAGAAGTTCAGTTCCATAGTCAGGAACTATCTGAAGATCAAGCGACAGTGCGGAGACTTAAATACTGTCGGAAGGAGAGGTGCAGGGTAGTAGTAGTAGTAGTAGTGAGAGGCAACTGAGAGGTCATGTCCCTCTCAGATCCAACCCTTCTCACTTGAAAAGCTTGTCCAAGGTGTTTTCTGTACCAAGATGCCACGTGTTGCAGTGTCTGACAAGATGAACATCAAAATGGTATACAATACCGACAGGTTGTTAGGTAAGACACATATGCAACAGTTAGACATCTTTATTCCGAAACGTTTCGCCTACACAGTAGGCTTCTTCAGTCGAATACAGAAAGTAGGCAGGAGCAGTAGAGATGTGAAGACGATGTAATCAGTCCATCACCCTTAAAGTCGTAGAATTTGAGGTTGTCAGTCCCTCGGCCTGGAGAAGTTCAGTTCCATAGTCAGGAACTATCTGAAGATCAAGCGACAGTGCGGAGACTTAAATACTGTCGGAAGGAGAGGTGCAGGGTAGTAGTAGTAGTAGTAGTGAGAGGCAACTGAGAGGTCATGTCCCTCTCAGATCCAACCCTTCTCACTTGAAAAGCTTGTCCAAGGTGTTTTCTGTACCAAGATGCCACGTGTTGCAGTGTCTGACAAGATGAACATCAAAATGGTATACAATACCGACAGGTTGTTAGGTAAGACACATATGCAACAGTTAGACATCTGTATTCGACTGAAGAAGCCTACTGTGTAGGCGAAACGTTTCGGAATAAAGATGTCTAACTGTTGCATATGTGTCTTACCTAACAACCTGTCGGTATTGTATACCATTTTGATGTTCATCTTGTCAGACACTGCAACACGTGGCATCTTGGTACAGAAAACACCTTGGACAAGCTTTTCAAGTGAGAAGGGTTGGATCTGAGAGGGACATGACCTCTCAGTTGCCTCTCACTACTACTACTACTACTACCCTGCACCTCTCCTTCCGACAGTATTTAAGTCTCCGCACTGTCGCTTGATCTTCATCGATCACACAGTTGCTCTACAGTCAAGAAGACTCTCTTCGACCCCGCCGGGTTGTAGAATTTATATTCTACAAACATCACATCCTTTTCACAATGCTGGCGAATCGTGTGAAAATCAAGCCTGTGAATGGTGCAATAAATGACTCCTCGAAGTTAGCTTTAGCTACCGTCGTTAAGACACGCCTGCAGGTCAAATTTACGGCAATCCACTCTCTGAAGGATTCTTTCATTGTCGTCTGCACAGACGACACGGAAGCATCAAAACTTATGGACGACTCTTCAATCAGGACCCTACAAACACAACAATTCACTCTATCCCCGTCTCCATTCTTGAAGTCGAAACGTTCGGTCTTTGTGAAAAGACTGGATAATATGGTCACCTCTCTCTCTACTGAAGCACTGAAGACATCTATTGAGGAACAAAACACCTGGGCCTCGGTAGACAGCATCTACAAGATCCCTAACGCCTCATCTATGCTAAAGATTACATTTTCAGACATCTCCATGGCTGCCCAAGCTCTCTCTGACGGTCTGGCCATCTCATATTACCACATTCACGCTAGTCATATAGAACAAGAACGTTTCACATACATCTCCCACTGCTGGACCTGCTACTCCTATAAACACACCACCAAGGATTGCCCCATCAAGGATAAGAAGTTTTGTTCAAAATGTGGGAATGATGGACACGATTTCAGATCCTGCACCA
>NC_091340.1:14031431-14088931 GCF_038502225.1 Cherax quadricarinatus
ACACACATATATATATATATATATATATATATATATATATATATATATATATATATATATTAACCTCATCCTTCATAAATCCATACGATGACAAATCTACTCCCAAATATCTGAACACAATCACCTCTTCCATACTCCCTCCAATGTGATATCCAGTTTTTCTTTACCTAACTCGTCTGATACCTTCATCACCTTACTCTTATCTATATCTTATATTTATTTATTTAATTATTTATTATAAACTGCCCTTGCAACATGAAATTAGTCTAGTTAGCTAGGCTCATGTTGTTTGTAGGATCGATGGCGTAATGGATAGGGTGACACGTACATTGTGTTGTCTCTTGAGGGCGGACAGTGTGTCGTGGTGTCGAATCCTGTCCTGTCGCAGTTTGGTAAATGATTCAATACCACTTGTTTCGTGCTTTCAATGTTAATATTAAGACATTGGGCATTTCCCACCCAGGCAGGGTGTCCTGAAGAAGAAAAACTTTCATCGTCATTCACTCTGTCAGTGTCTTGCCAGAGGCGAGCTTACACTACAGTTATAAAACTGCAACATTAACACCCCTCCTTCAGAGTGCAGACACTGTACTTTCCATCTCCAGGACTCAAGTCCGGCCTGCCAGTTTCCCTGAATCTCTTCGTATATGTTAACTTGCTCCAACAGCACGTCAAGTCCTAAAAACAGTTGACTCCATTTGCTCCAATCTAACACGCTCACGCATGCCAGCTGGAAGTTCACACAAAACCTCCTTTACCCCCTCCCTCCAACCTTTCCTAGGCCTATCCCTACCCCGCCTTCCCTCCACTACAGATTTATACACTCTCGAAGTCATTCTGTTTTGTTCCAATCTCTCTACATGTCCGAACCACCTCAACAACCCCTCCTCTGCCCTCTGGATAATAGTTTTGGTAATCCCACACCTCCTCTTAATTTCCAAACTACAAATCCTCAGCATTATAATTACACCATACATTTTCCTCAGACACAACATTTCCACTGCCTCCATCCTTCGCCGTGCTGTAACATTCACCGCCCATGCTTCACACCCATATAAGAGTATAACCATACTCTTATGGATTCCCCATATATATATGTATGTATATATGCATTATTGTACCCTAGAACGAGTGGTATTCATCAAGAACAACACTGTGACTGTTGTACCCGTCATCCAAGAACATACTGTGGTGTGGGTGCCTCTGAGCAAATTTCATTCTACTCCGTTTGGTGTACTAGCTAAATGAGCAGTATTTTATATTATTGTACCCACGAATAAGTGATATTGATCAGTAACAACACTGCGACTAGCCAAGGAGACGAACCCATGCTGCTGGTGAGCGAAGACACATGACATCATGTGTCTTTCACTCACCATGAGGCGGGCCAGAGCAAAATGGGTTCGACTCCTTCACTAGTTGCAGTGTTGTTATTAATCAATACCACTAGTACTCCAGACAGGGAGTAGAATGAAATTAGCTCAGAGGCACCCACACCACCGTATGTTCTCGGATGAAGGGTACAGCACCTAGATTGGCTGGGTACGTCATTCTTGAGAATTGTGTGGTTCCGAGGACTAGAGCATCATGTGTCTTTCGCTCACCATGAGGCGGGCCAAAGCAGCATGGGTTCGACTCTTTGGCTAGTCGCAGCGTTGTTATTGATATATATATATATATATATATATATATATATATATATATATATATATATATATATATATATATATATACATGTGGTGTTGATGAACATGGAATTCCCTGAGTCTGGTCCTGGAGCAGAGTGCCTGGTTATGTTATTTATTGCGTTTTCGAAGCCTTGTGGTGTTAGGATAATTCGGAGATTTTTGGATTGTCCAAATTTTGAGTCTCGGTCATAAAAAATTCGTTTAGATTTTCCACTCTTAGTCCGGTTAATCGCTCACTAAACACTGAGTCATATTGGGACTCTAGTATCACACTCAGTTCTTTGCTGTCATCTGTGTGAGTCCCATCTCGTCTAAGCAGGATTCTAATACTGGATGTTGTTTTGGCCTTAGATTTGGCATAGGAGAAGAGATTTTTTTTTTCTAATTTTATTGGTGGCTTTAAGTTCTTCCTGTGTTTCTTGCCTCCTGTTTGATTCCTTGGGCTTAAGTTCAGTATTTGCTATTTCTCTGACCAGTGCCTCCCTTTGTATCTCAGATATACTGACCCCTTTCAGCAGCTCTGTGATTCTTTGTCTTCGCCTGTATAGGGAGCATCTCTCTCTTTCTAGTTTACATCTTCTCTTCCTTTTATTTGGGCAGACCTTAAGTGCCACAGAGTTAATTCTTTCTAGGCAAAGGTTTAGTATATCTTCCCAGCTTGTTTCATTTAGGACATGGTTGACTTGATCCCACTGTATGTATTTGTTATTGAAGTTCAATTTGGTGAAGGCACCTTCATAACTGGTCACTTTTTGCTAGTCAGAAGCTCTGTGCATACATGTCTGTACCTCTGTTATGTTGTGGTCTCAGTGTATGTCTTTGATACTGTTATATTCCATATTAGATCATCATTATTGGTGAAGATGAGGTCTAGTGTATTTTCCAGTAATGTTGACTCTATTATTTGCTGGTTTAAAGTGAATTTTTTGCTGAGATTTAATAGAATATGCGTGTGTGAATTTTCGTCTCAGCTGCTTCCTGGGGATATCGTTACTAAAACATTATTTTCTACACTCTTTCACTTTAGGTGTCTTAAGTTGAAATCGCCCAACAGCAAGAAGTTTGAGGCAGGAGTTGAGAGATTTTCCAGACAGTGGTCAATTCTGAAAAGCTGTTCCTGGAATTGTTGGGAAGTTGCATCTGGAGGCTTGTATACTACCACAATGACAAGGTTTTGGTTTTCGATTTTTACCGCCAAAACATCGACTACATCATCTGATTGGGGTTGGGCTGTATGTCACAGAGTCGCTCATTATCTCGGAACTTTTAAATTCCGAGCAAATGAGCGACTCTGTGACATACAGCTTTTAGTTCCCTGTTTACTCTGTCACATCTGAATAGGTTATAGCCAGGGATCGATATTTCGTTGTGAACATAAGAACATAAGAACATAAGAAAGGAGGAACGCTGCAGGAGGCCTGCTGGCCCATACTAGGCAGGTCCTTTACAATTCATCCCGCTAACAAAACATTTGCCCAACCCAATTTTCAATGCCACCCAAGAAATAAGCTCTGATGTGAAAGTCCCACTCAAAACCAACCCCTCCCACTCATGTACTTATCCAACCTAGATTTGAAACTATCCAAAGTCTCAGCCTCAATAACCCAACTAGGTAGACTGTTCCACTCATCAACTACCCTATTTCCAAACCAATACTTTCCTATGTCCTTTCTAAATCTAAACTTATCTAATTTAAATCCATTACTGCGTGTTCTCTCTTGGAGAGACATCCTCAAGACCTTATTAATATCCCCTTTATTAATACCTATCTTCCACTTATACACTTCGATCAGGTCTTCCCTCATTCTTCGTCTAACAAGTGAATGTAACTTAAGAGTCTTCAATCTTTCTTCATAAGGAAGATTTCTATTGCTATGTATTAATTTAGTCATCCTACGCTGAATGTTTTCTAACGAATTTATGTCCATTTTGTAATACGGAGACCAGAACTGAGCTGCATAATCTAGGTGAGGCCTTACTAATGATGTATAAAGCTGCAGTATGACCTCTGGACTTCTGTTGCTTACACTTCTTGATATAAATCCCAGTAATCTATTTGCTTTATTACGTACGCTTAGGCATTGCTGTCTTGGTTTAAGGTTGCTGCTCACCATAACCCCAAGTCCTTTTCGCAATCTGTATGGCTAAGTTCTACATCATTTAACTTATAAGTACTAGGGTTATGGGCACTCCCAAGCTTCAGAACCTTGCATTTATCTACATTGAACTGCATCTGCCACTTTTCTGACCAAGAATAGAGTTTGTTTAAATCCTCCTGAAGTTCCATAACATCTACGTTTGAATCAATTATCCTATCTATCTTTGTGTCATCGGCGAATTTGCTCATATCACTAGTAATTCCCTCATCAAGATCATTGATATATATTATAAACAACAACGGGCCCAAGACTGATCCCTGTGGAACGCCACTTGTTACAGATCCCCACTCGGACTTAACCCCATTTATGGACACTCTCTGCTTTCTGTCAGTGAGCCATGACTCGATCCACGAGAGCACTTTTCCCCCAATGCCATGAGCTGCCACTTTCTTAAACAGTCTATGGTGCGGAACTCTATCAAAAGCCTTACTAAAATCTAAGTAAATAATATCAAATTCTTTATCGTGGTCAACAGCCTCAAAAGCTTTACTGAAGAAAGTTAATAAATTAGTTAGACAAGACCGGCCTCTTGTGAATCCATGCTGAGTATCATTAATCAAGCTATGCTTATCGAGATGGCTTCTTATAATCTCAGCTATAATTGACTCTAGTAATTTGCCTACAATTGAGGTCAGGCTTATTGGGCGGTAATTTGACGGTAACGACTTGTCCCCTGTTTTAAAAATAGGAATTACATTAGCCATCTTCCACATATCAGACACTACACCTGTTTGAAGAGATAAATTAAAAATATTAGTTAATGGTTCACAGAGTTCCATTTTGCATTCCTTAAGAACCCTTGAAAAAACCTCATGAGGACCCGGCGACTTATTTTGCTTCAGTCTGTCTATCTGCTTCACAACCATTTCACTAGTGACTGTGATGTTACATAATTTATCTTCTTCTAGCCCACTGTAAAAATTAATTACTGGAATATTGTTAGTGTCTTCCTGTGTAAAAACTGAGAGAAAATAATTATTTAAAATCAAGCACATTTCATTCTCTTTGTCAGTAAGGTGCCCATAGTTATTTTTAAGGGGACCTATCTTATCTCTAACTTTTGTTCTATAGACCTGGAAAAAACTTTTTGGGTTAGTTTTAGAATCCCTAGCAACTTTAATTTCATAGTCCCTTTAGGCTTTTCTTATCCCCTTTTTAATGTCCCTCTTACTGATTCATAAGATGACCCTCACCTCTTTTGATACGCCTATAAATTCCTTTCTTATGCCCTAGTAGATATTTGAGCCTATTATTCATCCATTTTGGGTCATTTCTATTTGATCTAATTTCTTTATATGGGATAAACGCTCTTTGAGCAGCATGTATAGTGTTCAGAAAACTGTCATATTGATAGCTCTCTTCGTTACCCCAGTCAACAGATGATAAGTGTTCTCTAAGCCCATCGTAATCTGCTAAGCGAAAATCTGGGACTGTTACTGAGTTATCGCTACTATCGTACTTCCATTCAATGCTAAATGTAATTGATTTGTGGTCGCTAGCACCCAGTTCCTCTGAAATTTCTAAATTATTAACAAGGGATTCATTGTTTGGCATAACTAAGTCAAGCAGGTTATTTCCCCTTGTAGGTTCTGTCACAAACTGCTTCAAAAAACAATCCTGAATTACTTCTAAGAAGTCGTATGATTCTAAATTCCCAGTCAATAAATTCCAATCAACATGACTAAAGTTAAAGTCTCCTAGAATTACTACATTATCGTGCCTTGTGGCCTTAACAATTTCCTCCCATAGTAGTTTCTCCTGCTCCCTATCTAAGTTTGGGGGACGGTATATCACTCCTAAAATCAGTTTTTCATGCCCCTCTGAAAATTCTATCCAAACAGACTCTGTATGTGTTACTTCAGACTTAATACCCGTTTTTATGCAACAGTTCAAGCGATCTCGGACATACAATGCCACCCCACCCCCCTTCCCAATACTTCTATCTTCTTGGAATAATTTAAAACCCTGAATATGACATTCCGCAGGCATGTCCCGACTTTTTGAATTAAACCACGTCTCAGTTAAGGCAAATACATCAATGTTACCTGCACTAGCAACTAATCTCAACTCGTCCATCTTATTCCTAGCACTACGGCAATTAGCATAATAAACATTGAAAGACTCTCCTTTCTCTTTACCCTTCCTGCTCATTTCTATTTTTCTACTAAACCTATTACTATCCTTATCACCCAAGGTCCCTGGCTTTTCAATATCTACCTCGTTCTTATTATTACTAGTTCCCCTAGAACTCGTAATATTACTACACTGGGACTTCACTGTTTTCCTGTCAAAACCCATACCACTAACTACTCCTAGTTTAAAGTCCTAACTGCTCCCTCTACTGCAGTTGCCAGTGCTCCCACCCCATACCTAGATAAGTGAACCCCATCTCTGGCATACATGTCATTTCTGCCATAGAAGAGGTCCCAGTTGTCAATGAATGTTACCGCATTATCCTTACAGTATTTGTCCAGCCAGCAATTGACACCAATTGCCCTGGACAACCATTCATTTCCAACTCCCCTCCTTGGCAAAATACCACATATGAGAGGGTTCCCACCCTTACTCCTAATTATTTCTATTGCTGACCTATACCTGCTAATCAGGTCTTCACTCCTACGTCTGCCAACATCGTTGCCTCCAGCACTGAGACAGATAATAGGATTACTCCCATTACCTCTCATGATGTCATCCAGACGGCTAACAATATCCTCCATCCCGGCCCCAGGAAAGCAAACTCTCTGTCTCCTACTCCTGTCCTTCAAGCAGAACGCCCTATCCATATACCTTACTTGGCTATCCCCAACAACAACAATATTCGTACCTTCCTTGGTGTCGTTCGTCGTGACGTTCCCAGTAGTCAACTCACATTCGTCGGGTAGCACTGAGAATGTATTAGATGTTTCCACAACAGTTTCCACGGCAGTCTCTTTCTTCTTCATCGTTTCTACCTTTCCATTCGTCTTCTTGATCGTCAACTTCTTTCCCTGCTGTCCAGCCACTGACCAGTTTCCCTTCTTGACCTGAGGACTCAAAACAGGAGGACTACTACGAATCTTTTTGTTTTCCTCGGTCAGTCGCCGAATTTCCATATTCGCCATCCTCAATTCTTCCTTTAGCTGTTGGTAAAGTTGCTCGATGGAGGGCATCTTGCTTCAATTCTAGAGAGCGCGCAAACAGGTCTTCACAGAGCCAAGTACACGTCAACACTGCGCAAAAGCCAACTCAATCAGGAGCTACTGCGCAGCACGTCCGCACGGCCCAACAGCGATGTGATCCTTTATGTGGATCTCTGTGAAAGCCCCAAACATTGCGGCTGACTTTGTGAGCAGTCCATTGGTGAAAGATATTTTGTTGTTTGTTGATGGCTTTAGATCCTGTATGTTTGCAAAGATAAATGTCGTTGTATTGATGGTACGTAGGGGGTGATCTAAAAAGAAAAATGAAAGTTTTTCTTTTTAAATTTAGTAATTTATACAGGAGAAGGGTTTACTAGCTCCTTGCTCCCGGCATTTTAGTCACCCCTTACTACACGCATGGCTTACGGAGGAAGAATTATGTTCCACTTCCCATGGAGATAAGAGAAAATGAAAAGGAACAAGAATTATACATGTGTGTGAGTGTTTGAGTGTACCCACCTATATGTACTCACCTATATATGGTTGCAGGGGTCGAGTCATAGCTCTTGGGCCCGCCTCTTCACTGGCCGATACTATGTCACTCTCCCTGCTCTATGAGCTTTATCATACCTCTTTTTAAAGCGATGTATGGAACTTGCTTCCACTACTTCAATCTCCAGATTATTCCACTTCCTGACAACTCTAAGGCTAAAGAAATACTTCCTAACATCCCTGTGACTAACGGGGTTTTTAGCTTCCAATTGTGGTCCCTTGTTACTGTATCCCATCTCTGAAACATTCGAGCCCCGTCCACCTCGTCAATTTCTCTCCGTATTTCATACGTCGTTATCATGTCTCCATTATCCCTCCTATCCTTTAGTGTCATCAGGATGAGTTCCCTTAACCTCTCCTCCTTACTAATCTTGTTGCAAATTTTTTGCACTTTCTCCAATTTCGTGAGGTGTTTGAGTAGGTGTGGGTTCCATACTGGTGCTGCATACTCCAGTATAGGCCTGACGTACAGGGTGTACAATGTCGTGAATGACTCCTTACTCAAAAGTCTAAATGCTAATCGCAGGATTGCCAGTCGCCCATATGCTGCATCAGTTATTTGATTGATGTGTCTCAGGGGACATGCTCGTTATAATGCTTACCCCAAGTTCCTTTTCCTTAAGCGACGTTTGCAATCTTTGATCCCCTAACCTGTACTCCATCTGCGGTCTTCTGTGTCCTTCCCCAATCTTCATAACTTTACACATACAGGGGTTAAACTTCAGGAGCCATTTGTCGGACCAGACTTGTAGTCTGTCCAGATCCCCTTGTAATCTTAACTGATCCTCGCCCGCTTGTCTTCTCCTCATCAGTTTCACATCATCAGCGAACAGTAACACTTCTGAATATATTCCTTCCATCATGTCATTCACGTATACAAGATACAGCATGTGGCATGCAAAGAGTACGTAACCTTTATTCGGCGCATGGACACACCCTCATTTACAGGCTATCTCCCCCAACCAGCGAACCAGGTTGCTAAGAGTTGATGATGGGGCCCCATCGTTCAACTAGTGACCAGGTTCTAGCCAATAAGAAGGTGGGATTGGCAATCGCAGAGGTTATGTGGATACCGCTCTCCTGTCTGCCCTTGTCATTCCCATTCTAGAGCTGGTTGAAGCACGGTCTGCTATCTTGTGGCTTCTATTTCTGCCTTGCTTACCGTGGAGTGCACTATATTTATCACTGTACATAGTGTACATATTGCTGTTATAAATTGGTGAAGGATAATATAAGTCTAAACTTTTTCTACTGTGTTTATTTGCTCCCATTACACCTGGGATAACAGGCCATTTGAAATCCTAGGTTGTAATACAGCACTTGACCTAGGACTGACCCTTGTGGAACCCCTCTATGCGCCCGCTCTGACACTTCGTCAGGTACGAACACTCGTTGTTTCCTTCCTGTCAGGTATTCCTTGATCCTTTGCAGTACTTTCCCTGCTATTCTTGCCTGCTCCTCTAATTTTTGCACCAGTCTCTTGTGTGATATTGTGTCAAAAGCCTTCTTGCAGTCCAAAAAGATGCGAACTACCCATCCCTCTCTCCCCTTTCTTATCTTTATACTTTATCGTAGAGCTCAAATAGATTTGTGACAAAGGATTTCCCATCTATGAAGCCGTGCTGATTGTCATGTATGAGCCCAATCTTTTCAATGAGCTCCACCACTCTTCTCCTGACAATCTTTTCCATGACTTTACATACTGTACAAGTCAGTGACACTGGTCTGTAGCTTAACGCTGCCTGTCTGTCTCCTTTCTTAAAAATTGGAACTACATTTGCTGTCTTCCACGTCTCAGGCAATTGCCCAGTTTCGACGGATTTACTGAAGATTTCTGCTAGCGGCACACACACTTGCTCTGCTTCCACTCTCAGTATCCATGGAAATATGTTATCTGGGCCCACCGCCTTTGATGTATCTAGTTTACCTAGCAGTTTCTTCACCTCTTCCTTGGATATGTGTATTATGTCCAGCACCTACAGGTGCACCGTACATCCACGGTTTGCTGGAAGCATTTGTCTCTAAATCTTGTGTTAAGTTCATCACATACTTCCTGGTCACTATTTGTGAGCTCCCCTCCTTCTTTTCTCAGCCTGATTACCTGGTCCTTACTGTTGTTTTTCTCCTAATGTGATTGTATAACAACTTTGGTTCAGATTTGGCTTTTGATGCTATGTCATTCTCGTATTGCCTTTGGGCCTCTCTCCTTATCCCTGCATATTCGTTTCTGGTTCTTCTGCTCAACTCCTTGTTTTCTTGAGTCCTTTGCCTTCTATACCTTTTCCATGCTCTAGCACACTTGACTTGGGCCTCTTTACACCTCCAGTTAAACCATGGACTCACTCTGGTCTTACCATTTTTTTCTGTTACCTTTGGTATGAACTTCTCTGCTTCTCTGCACTTAGTGGTTACTAGTTACATCATTTCATTTACTGTCTTTCCCTCTAGTTCTCTTTCCCACTGCGCTTCATGCAGGAAACTTCTCATGCCTTTGTATTCCCCTTTTTTGAAGTTCTGCGTCTCTCGTTCTTCTCGTGCTGCTGAATTCTCCACTGTTAACTCAACAAGATATTCAAAACTCAGGACATCATGATCACTAACTCCAAGGGGCCTTTCGTGTGTGATATCCCCTATGTCTGAACTATTCAAGTTGAATACGAGATCCAGCCTTGCTGCAACATCCTCTACTCTCTCTCTGGTTGTATCCCTAACATGTTGGTGCATGAAGTTCTCCAATACAGTCTCCAATATCTTAGCCCTCCATGTTTCTGGTCCCCCATGTGGCTCTAGGGTTTCCTAATCAATTTTTTTTATGATTGAAATCCCCATTATGAGTAATTTCGCCCTACCCATATGAACCCTCCTGGCCACTTCAGCTAGTGTGTCCACCATTGCTCTAATGAGCTCATCATGCTCTTTTCTCGGTCTTCTGCTGCTCAGTGGTGGGTTATAGATCACTGCTATCATCACATTTGGACCCCAAGTCTGAAGTGTTCCTACAATGATATCGTCTGTTTCCCTTTCTGTCCATTCCTCCCATTTCCTCAAAACTCCACTGGTTTTTGATGAGCAGTGCTATTCCTCCCCTTCCTCTGTTCTCTCTGTCTTTCCTCAGGATCTGATATCCAGGTGGAAAGATTGCATCTGTTATCATCCCAGTAAGTTTTGTCTCTGTTAGTGCTATGATGTCAGGTGATGCATCAATGGTTCATTCTTGCCACTCTTCACTCTTATTTGTTATTCCATCTGCATTATGTACCATACCTTCAGCTTCCTTTCCATTACTGTATTTTGGGAGATGAAAGAGAAAGATGTAGGTTGGGGGGGATGTGAGGCAGGGTGGAATATTATGGGAGGCTGCTGTGATTTTAAAATTAGTGCTTAGGGGGGAGGGCTATAAAGTGTGATTTGTTTCTGGTTATTATGTTTGGTAGATATGGGGTGGCAGGGGTTGAGGAAATTCTGTAAGCATTTGTGTTTGATGTTCTACCAAAGGCTGAGCTATCCTGTCTGTCGTTGCCTGTCCTGTCTCTCTTTCCTTCCACTAGTATCGTCTTGATTTCACTCTCAGTTGCTCCCTTTGTTTATGTGTTCTGTCACGATTGAGGTACACTCATTGATATTCTTGAGAGTTCTTTAACAGCGGCGTTTGCTGTAGTATCCTGTTCCATGCCACTTCTGTCTTCACTGTTTAATTTGATTGGTCGACTTTTTTCCCTCGAATTCCTCCCAAGTCTGTGAAAATTTTCTACCTGAGACATGTCTTTCTCTCCTGTTATTGCAATGATGCTCTTAATCTCTTTTTCCTCCCAATACTTTCTTTCATTATAGGTCTGCCCTTCAGCCTCCTGAAGCCCATGCATTATTATTGACCTCTCCCTCTCTTTTCACCATTTCTTTTCCCTCAATATCTCTGGATCTGACTTAAGCATTTCCTTTGTTGTTTCCCTTATCATCTCTCAGACACCCTGATGACCTGATATTACTTCTGTAAAAGACTTCTTAGCTCCATCCTCTCCTTCAGTATACTTGCTATCTGCTGATGTTCCCATTTCAGGCACCTTGCTCCTTTCAGACCTTATCTTTATATCCTACTTCAGAATATCCATTTCTTCCTCCAGTCTCTGTATCTTTGCCTCAGCTACTACAGCTCGTGATTCCCAATTCTTGCTCTCTGCAGATAACTTCTCTAACATGTTTTTGCAAAGTTTATTTAACCTTTTTCCCCATTCTTGATACATTTCGTTCTTGAGCCTTTCTACCCATTCTTTCTTTTCAGACCAACCATCATCAGTTCCCTTGCCTTAACGTTCTCCCTTTTGAAATTCCATTTTTTTTATCCTATTAGGATGCTCTAACTCCTTCAGCTTCGTGTAAAATTGTGTGTGTGTGTGTATGTGTGTGTGTGTGTGTGTATGTGTGTGTATGTATGTATATAATTCAATATTTTTATAAAGCCTATGACTTATTGAAGCAAAATGTTGTGTTGTGAAGACTTCAAGAATCAGAGATTCACAGATTTCGCTCTTGACTGCAGAAGAAACTTCTCCAAGCTGTTGGTTGCAGAACTTGTCCTACAATATGGGTGTGAGCCAAGTTGGAGACGAGTTTTAGAATTTCCAAGTGGGCAAGTCACCCCACCTTACCCCTCGACACTTGGAAGTGTGTTGTTGGTGTTGGTTGTTCGGGTATATCTGGGGTGTTGCTGGTGTATTGGTTGCTGGGGTATATCTGAGGTGTTGCTGGTGTGTTGGTTGCTGAAGTATATCTGAGGTGTTGCTGGGGTATATCTGGGGTGTTTCTGGTGTGTTGGTTGCTGGGGTATATCTGGGGTGTTCCTGGTGTGTTGGTTGCTGGTGTATATCTGAGGTGTTGCTTGTGTGTTGGTTGCTGGCGTATATCTGAGGTGTTGCTGGTGTGTTGGTTGGTGGGTGTTGTTGGTGTGTTGGTTGCTGGCGTATATCTGAGGTGTTTCTGGTATGATGGTTGCTTGGGAATATCTGGGGTGTTGTTGGTGTGTAGGTTGCTGGGGTATATCTGAGGTTTTGCTGGTGGGATGCTTGCTGGGGTATATCTGGGGTGTTGCTGGTGTGTTGGGTGCTGGGGTATATCTGGGGTCTTGCTGGTGTTTTGGTTGTTGGGATATACCTGGAGTGTTGCCGGTGTTGGTTGGTGGGGTATATCTGAGATGTAACTGGTGTGTTAGTTGCCGGCGTATATCTGGGGTGTTGCTGGTGTGCTGGTTGCTGGGGTGTATCTGTTGTGTTGCTGGTGTGTTGTTTGCTGTGGTATTGAGGTGTTGCTGGTGTTTTGGTAGCTCGGGTATATCTGGAGTGTTGCTGGTGTGTTGGTTGCTGGTGTATATCTAGGGCGTTGCTGGTGTGTTGGTTGTTGGGGTGTATCTGGGGGTGTTTACCTGGAGTTTACCTGGAGAGAGTTCCGGGGGTCAACGCCCCCGCGGCCCGGTCTGTGACCAGGCCTCCTGGTGGATCAGAGCCTGATCAACCAGGCTGTTGCTGCTGGCTGCACGCAAACCAACGTACGAACCACAGCCCGGCTGATCCGGAACTGACTTTAGGTGCTTGTCCAGTGCCAGCTTGAAGACTGCCAGGGGTCTGTTGGTAATCCCCCTTATGTGTGCTGGGAGGCAGTTGAACAGTCTCGGGCCCCTGACACTTATTGTATGGTCTCTTAACGTGCTAGTGACACCCCTGCTTTTCATTGGGGGGATGGTGCATCGTCTGCCAAGTCTTTTGCTTTCGTAGTGAGTGATTTTCGTGTGCAAGATCGGTACTAGTCCCTCTAGGATTTTCCAGGTGTATATAATCATGTATCTCTCCCTCCTGCGTTCCAGGGAATACAGGTTTAGGAACCTCAAGCGCTCCCAATAATTGAGGTGTTTTATCTCCGTTATGCGCGCCGTGAAAGTTCTCTGTACATTTTCTAGGTCGGCAATTTCACCTGCCTTGAAAGGTGCTGTTAGTGTGCAGCAATATTCCAGCCTAGATAGAACAAGTGACCTGAAGAGTGTCATCATGGGCTTGGCCTCCCTAGTTTTGAAGGTTCTCATTATCCATCCAGTCATTGTTCTAGCAGATGCGATTTATACAATGTTATGGTCCTTGAAGGTGAGATCCTCCGACATGATCACTCCCAGGTCTTTGACGTTTGTGTTTCGCTCTATTTTGTGGCCAGAATTTGTTTTGTACTCTGATGACGATTTAATTTCCTCATGTTTACCATATCTGAGTAATTGAAATTTCTCATCGTTGAACTTCATATTGTTTTCTGCAGCCCACTGAAAGATTTGGTTGATGTCTGCCTGGAGCTTTGCAGTGTCTGCAATGGAAGACACTGTCATGCAGATTCGGGTGTCATCTGCAAAGGAAGACACGGTGCTGTGGCTGACATCCTTGTCTATGTCGGATATGAGGATGAGGAACAAGATGGGAGCGAGTACTGTGCCTTGTGGAACAGAGCTTTTCACCGTAGCTGCCTCGGACTTTACTCTGTTGACGACTACTCTCTGTGTTCTGTTAGTGAGGAAATTATAGATCCACCGACCGACTTTTCCTTTTATTAATTTAGCACGCATTTTGTGCGCTATTACGCCATGGTCACACTTGTCGAAGGCTTTTGCAAAGTCTGTATATATTACATCTGCATTCTTTTTGTCTTCTAGTGCATTTAGGACCTTGTCGTAGTGATCCAATAGTTGAGACAGACAGGAGCGACCTGTTCTAAACCCATGTTGCCCTGGGTTGTGTAACTGATGGGTTTCTAGATGGGTGGTGATCTTGCTTCTTAGGACCCTTTCAAAGATTTTTATGATATGGGATGTTAGTGCTATTGGTCTGTAGTTCTTTGCTGTTGCTTTACTGCCCCCTTTGTGGAGTGGGGCTATGTATGTTGTTTTTAGTAACTGTGGGACGACCCCCGTGTCCATGCTCCCTCTCCATAGGATGGTGTTGCTAGAGTGTTGTTTGCTAGGGTATATTTGGGGTATTGCTGATGTGTTGGTTGCTGGGGTATATCTGAGGTGCTGCTGGTGTGGTGGTTGCTTGGGAATACCTGGGATATTACTGGTGTGTTGTATATTGGGGTATAGCTGGAGTGTTGCTGGTACGTTAGTTGCTGGGCTATATCTAAGGTGTTCCTGGTGTGCTGTTTGCTGAGGTGATCCCGGGGTGTTCATGGTGTGTTGCTGGGATGTTGCTGGAGAATCGCTTGAGTGTTGCACTCTGAGTAAATCTACAAATCCAGGTGTAGAGAATACGATAAATATTCTGAAGATAACTAAATCATGGTACAGTGTTCATGCACAACATGAACAACAACAAAACTTCTGAGAATAAGCCTATAGAATGTACTACTGTGGAATGAAGGAGAAGATGTGAGGCTGAGGGAGAGTGTGAGGCAGAATCAGATAACACCAGCGAGTGTGAGGCAGCATCAGAGATAACACCAACGAGTGTGAGGCAGCATCAGAGATAACACCAACGAGTGTGAGGCAGCATCAGAGATAACACCAGTGAGTGTGAGGCAGCATCAGAGATAACACCAACGAGTGTGAGGCAGCATCAGAGATAACACCAGCGAGTGTGAGGCAGCATCAGAGATAACACCAACGAGTGTGAGGCAGCATCAGAGATAACACCAGTGAGTGTGAGGCAGCATCAGAGATAGCACCAACCACTGTGAGACAGCATCAGAGATAACACCAGCGAGTGTGAGGCAGCATCAGAGATAACACCAGCGAGTGTGAGGCAGCATTAGAGATAACACCAGTGAGTGTGAGGCAGCATCAGAGATAACACCAGCGAGTGTGAGGCATCATTAGAGATAACACCAACGAGTGTGAGGCAGCATCAGAGGTAACACCAGCGAGTGTGAGGCAGCATCAGAGATAACACCAGTGAGTGTGAGGCAGCATCAGAGATAACACCAGCGAGTGTGAGGCAGCATTAGAGATAACACCAGTGAGTGTGAGGCAGCATCAGAGATAACACCAGCGAGTGTGAGGCAGCATTAGAGATAACACCAGCGAGTGTGAGGCAGCATTAGAGATAACACCAGCGAGTGTGAGGCAGCATCAGAGATAACACCAGCGAGTGTGAGGCAGCATCAGAGATAACACCAGCGAGTGTGAGGCAGCATTAGAGATAACACCAGTGAGTGTGAGGCAGCATCAGAGATAACTCCAGCGAGTGTGAGGCAGCATCAGAGATAACACCAGCGAGTGTGAGGCAGCATCAGAGATAACATAAGTGAGTGTGAGGCCGCATCAGAGATAACACCAGCGAGTGTGAGGCAGCATCAGAGATAACATAAGTGAGTGTGAGGCAGCATCAGAGATAACACCAGTGAGTGTGAGGCAGCATCAGAGATAACACCAGTGTGTGTGAGGCAGCATCAGAGATAACACCAGCGAGTGTGAGGCAGCATCAGAGATAACACCAGTGTGTGTGAGGCAGCATCGGAGATAACAGCAGCGAGTGTGAGGCAGCATCAGAGATAACATAAGTGAGTGTGAGGCAGCATCAAAGATAACACCAGCGAGTGTGAGGCAGCATCAGAGATAACACCAGCGAGTGCGAGGCAGCATCAGAGATAACACCAGCGAGTGCGAGGTAGCATCAGAGATAACACCAGCGAGTGTGAGGCAGCATCAGAGATAACACCAGCGAGTGTGAGGCAGCATCAGAGATAACACAAGTGAGTGTGAGGCAGCATCAGAGATAACACCAGTGTGTGTGAGGCAGCATCAGAGATAACACCAGCGAGTGTGAGGCAGCATCAGAGATAACACCAGCGAGTGTGAGGCAGCATCAGAGATAACACCAGCGAGTGTGAGGCAGCATCAGAGATAACACCAGCGAGTGTGAGGCAGCATCAGAGATAACACAAGTGAGTGTGAGGCAGCATCGGATATAACACCAGCGAGTGTGAGGCAGCAATCAGAGATAACACCAGCGAGTGCGAGGCAGCATCAGAGATAACACCAGTGAGTGTGAGGCAGCATCAGAGATAACACCAGCGAGTGTGAGGCAGTATCAAAGATAACACCAGTGAGTGTGAGGCAGCATCAGCGATAACACCAGTGAGTGTGAGGCAGCATCAGTGATAACATCAGTGAGTGTTCAATGATAACACCAGTGGGTGTGAGGCAGCATCAGTGATAACACCAGTGAGTGTGAGGCAGCATCAGTGATAACATCAGTGAGTGTGAGGCAGCATCAATGATAACATCAGTGAGTGTGAGGCAGCATCAGTGATAACACCAGTGAGTGTGAGGCAGCATCAGTGATAAGACAGCGAGTTTGAGGCAGCATCAGAGATAACACCAGTGAGTGTGAGTGAGCATCAGTGATAACATCAGTGAGTGTGAGGCAGCAGCAGACATAACACCAGTGAATGTGAGTCAGCATCAGTGATAACATCAGTGAGTGTGAGGCAGCAGCAGACATAACACCAGTGAGTGTGAGGCAGCATAAGAGATAACACCAGTGAGTGTGAGTCAGCATCAGTGATAACATCAGTGAGTGTGAGGCAGCAGCAGACATAACACCAGTGAGTGTGAGGCAGCAGCAGAGATAAATCCAGTGAGTGTGAGGCAGGAGCACAGATAACACCAGTGATTGTGAGGCAGCATAAGAGATAACACCAGCGAGTGTGAGGCAGTATTAATGATAACACCAGTGGGTGTGAGGCAGCAGCAGAGATAACACCAGTGAGCATGACGCAGCATCAGTGATAACACCAGTGAGTGTGAGGCAGCATCAGAGATAACACCAGTGAATGTGAGGCAGCAACAAAAATAACACCAATGAGAGTGAGGCAGCAAGAAAGATAACACCAGTGAGTGTGAGGCAGCAACAAAGATAACACCAGTGAGTGTGAGGCAGCAAGAAAGATAACACCAGTGAGTGTGAGGCAGCAAGAAAGATAACACCAGTGAGTGTGAGGCAGCAACAAAGATAACACCAGTGAGTGTGAGGCAGCATCAAAGATAACACCAGTGAATGTGAGGCAGCAAGAAAGATAACACCAGTGAGTGTGAGGCAGCAACAAAGATAACACCAGTGAGTGTGAGGCAGCATCAAAGATAACACCAGTGAGTGTGAGGCAGCAACAAAAATAACACCAATGAG
The DNA here is from genome assembly GCF_038502225.1 of Cherax quadricarinatus. Taxonomy (NCBI): domain Eukaryota; kingdom Metazoa; phylum Arthropoda; class Malacostraca; order Decapoda; family Parastacidae; genus Cherax; species Cherax quadricarinatus. The sequence continues at coordinate 14,049,101 of NC_091340.1, forward strand.
AGTGAGGCAGCAAGAAAGATAACACCAGTGAGTGTGAGGCAGCAACAAAGATAACACCAGTGAGTGTGAGGCAGCAACAAAGATAACACCAGTGAGTGTGAGGCAGCAACAAAGATAACACCAGTGAGTGTGAGGCAGCATCAATGATAACATCAGTGAGTGTGAGGCAGCAACAAAGATAACACCAGTGAGTGTGAGGCAGCAACAAAGATAACACCAGTGAGTGTGAGGCAGCATCAATGATAACACCAGTGAGTGTGAGGCAGCAACAATGATAACACCAGTGAGTGTGAGGCAGCAACAAAGATAACACCAGTGAGTGTGAGGCAGCATCAATGATAACACCAGTGAGTGTGAGGCAGCAACAAAGATAACACCAGTGAGTGTGAGGCAGCAACAAAGATAACACCAGTGAGTGTGAGGCAGCATCAATGATAACATCAGTGAGTGTGAGGCAGCATCAGTGATAACACCAGTGAGTGTCAGGCAGAATCAATGATAACATCAGTGAGTGTGAGGCAGCATCAGTGATAACACCAGTGAGTGTGAGGCAGCATCAATGATAACATCAGTGAGTGTGAGGCAGCATCAGTGATAACACCAGTGAGTGTGAGGCAGCATCACTGATAACATCAGTGAGTGTGAGGCAGCATCAATGATAACACCAGCGATTGTGATGCAGCATCAGTGATAAGGCAGCGAGTATGAGGCAGCATCAGTGATAACACCAGTGAGTGTGAGGCAGCATCAGTGATAACACCAGTGAGTGTGAGGCAGCATCAGTGATAACACCAGTGAGTGTGAGGCAGCATCAGTGATAACACCAGTGAGTGTGAAGCAGCATCAGTGATAACACCAGTGAGTGTGAGGCAGCATCAGTGATAACACCAGTGAGTGTGAGGCAGCATCAGTGATAACACCAGTGAGTGTGAAGCAGCATCAGTGATAACATCAGTGAGTGTGAGGCAGCATCAGAGAGAACACCAGAGAGTGTGAGGCAGCAGCAGAGATAACACCAGTGAGTGTGAGGCAGCAAGAAAGATAACACCAGTGAGAGTGAGGCAGCAAGAAAGATAACACCAGTGAGTGTGAGGCAGCAAGAAAGATAACACCAGTGAGTGTGAGGCAGCATCAAAGATAACACCAGTGAGTGTGAGGCAGCATCAAAGATAACACCAGTGAGTGTGAGGCAGCAACAAAGATAACACCAGTGAGTGTGAGGCAGCATCAAAGATAACACCAGTGAGTGTGAGGCAGCAACAAAGATAACACCAGTGAGTGTGAGGCAGCATCAAAGATAACACCAGTGAGTGTGAGGCAGCAAGAAAGATAACACCAGTGAGTGTGAGGCAGCAAGAAAGATAACACCAGTGAGTGTGAGGCAGCATCAAAGATAACACCAGTGAGTGTGAGGCAGCATCAAAGATAACACCAGTGAGTGTGAGGCAGCAACAAAGATAACACCAGTGAGTGTGAGGCAGCAACAAAGATAACACCAGTGAGTGTGAGGCAGCAACAAAGATAACACCAGTGAGTGTGAGGCAGCAACAAAGATAACACCAGTGAGTGTGAGGCAGCAACAAGGATAACACCAGTGAGTGTGAGGCAGCAACAAAGATAACACCAGTGAGTGTGAGGCAGCAACAAAGATAACACCAGTGAGTGTGAGGCAGCAACAAGGATAACACCAGTGAGTGTGAGGCAGCAACAAAGATAACACCAGTGAGTGTGAGGCAGCAACAAGGATAACACCAGTGAGTGTGAGGCAGCAACATGGATAACACCAGTGAGTGTGAGGCAGCAACAAGGATAACACCAGTGAGTGTGAGGCAGCAACAAGGATAACACCAGTGAGTGTGAGGCAGCAACAAGGATAACACCAGTGAGTGTGAGGCAGCAACAAAGATAACACCAGTAAGTGTGAGGCAGCAACAAGGATAACACCAGTAAGTGTGAGGCAGCAACAAGGATAACACCAGTGAGTGTGAGGCAGCAACAAAGATAACACCAGTGAGTGTGAGGCAGCAACAAAGATAACACCAGTGAGTGAGAGGCAGCAACAAAGATAACACCAGTGAGTGTGATGCAGCAACAAAGATAACACCAGTGAGTGTGAGGCAGCAACAAAGATAACACCAGTGAGTGTGAGGCAGCAACAAGGATAACACCAGTGAGTGTGAGGCAGCAACAAAGATAACACCAGTGAGTGTGAGGCAGCAACAAAGATAACACCAGTGAGTGTGAGGCAGCAACAAGGATAACACCAGTGAGTGTGAGGCAGCAACAAAGATAACACCAGTGAGTGTGAGGCAGCAACAAGGATAACACCAGTGAGTGTGAGGCAGCAACAAAGATAACACCAGTGAGTGTGAGGCAGCATCAAAGATAACACCAGTGAGTGTGAGGCAGCATCAAAGATAACACCAGTGAGTGTGAGGCAGCAACAAAGATAACACCAGCGCCGGTGAACTTCCCACAAAATGTAATATTCATATATTACAAGTCTGAGTAAAATAAAATAGTGAGGGAAAAAAATATAGCGAAGGAATAAGTTTATTACAATATATTGGTGAAAAAAGACAGTGAGAACACTGTATTATAGTTCTTAGGTCTTTTATTATACTAAAATATTATTAATATGAGAGAGAGAGAGAGAGAGAGAGAGAGAGAGAGAGAGAGAGAGAGAGAGACAGAGAGAGAGAGAGAGAGACAGAGAGAGAGACAGAGAGAGAGAGAGAGAGACAGAGATATCTTTAAATGGGAGGGGAACATAAAAAGAAAGCTAGCATCAGGTAGAGTTGGCTCCGAAACCTGGTGGTCCCTGGTGATGGACAGACAAAGTTATCTGCCTGATGAACTTATTCCACCTCTAACTCGGCATGATGGGGCTATCTCTACTGGTAGTCAGGAGAGAGCGGACCTCGTTGCCGAGCGCTTTCTTATCATGATCCAGTTAACTGCAAGAACTGTGTCAAAACTATCATTGGTGGCAATAAGGCAGAAGGAGGCGCATCTTCTTAAATCACTTGATCAAGAAAAATCTGTGGGCCCAGACAAGTTGAGCCTAAGATTGCTGAGAAGATGTGCAGACCAGCTAGCAGCACCTCTAACTCGCATCTTTCAACACTGCCTAGTACAGTGTAAATGGCCCTCTCTATGGAAAGAGGCAAATGTAGTCCCTGTTCACAAAAAGAAGAGCAGAGCAGAAATCAGCAACTACAGACCAGTGTCACTGCTGTCAATCACTTATCTGGAGTTTATCTGGAGAGAGTTCCGGGGGTCAACGCCCCCGCGGCCCGGTCTGTGACCAGGCCTCCTTAGGTCAGTGTCCCAGGATGCGACCCACACCAGTCGACTAACACCCAGGTACCCATTTTACTGATGGGGAACATAGACAACAGGTGGAAAGAAACACGTCCAATGTTTCTACTCTGGCTGGGAATCGAACCCAGGCCCTCACCGTGTGAAGCGAGAGCGTTAACCACCAGGCCAAGATCCTTGAGACAATAATCTCAAGACAAATGACTACCACTCACTACTTTGTGATCGTCAATATGGCTTCAGGAAAGGTTACTCTGCTGCTGATCTGTTGTTAAACCTCTCCACTAAGTGGCACCAGTCACTGGATGAATCCAATGTCAGCTGTCTCGTAGCACTGGACATTGCTGGTGCATTCGACCTAGTGTGGCACCAGGGCCTCTTGGCAAAACTGCAAGCACGGGGAATTGCAGGCTTTATACTATGTCTTCTCAGTGATTACTTTCATAGTAGATCTCTAAGGGTAGTTCTCAATAGAACGGAATCAGCAAGACATCGTAGTGGGGCAAGTGTTCCACAAGGAAGTGTGCTGGGACCATTGTTATGGAATGTCTACATCAATGACCATCATCTCATCCCAGAATCCCATACATATGCAGACGATTGTACTCTAACATTACTTATCCAAGAGAAAAAATGCCAGCTACTCCAAGCTACATCAATTACCAACTAAGATCTATATCAGCTTGGGGAAACCGATGGCAAGTAACATTTGCACCTCAGAAAACACAAATGATGATGGTCTCTAGGCACCATGATGGTAATGCTGGTGCAGTAGTAAGGATGAATGGGAGAGTGTTGGTACCTGGGGAAGAAGTTGATATCCTTGGGGTAAAATTTGACTCCAAACTGACCATGAAGAAGTACGTTGCAAATCTTGCAAACAAGGCAGGTAGGAAGCTTATAGCACTTCGATTTATCTCGCATCTGCTTGATAGTTGGGGTTTCAAGATTCTGTATGAGGCACAAGTATGCTCACGCCTTCAGCATGCTCCACTTTCTTGGTTTCCCTGACCCCCATCTCATCTGCGACTGCTTAACAGAGTAGAGAACAGAGCAAGAGGTCTCATCTCTCGCCTGGACCCATCCTGGATAGATCTGTCATTTCAGCAGAGCCTTCAACACAGGAGGGATGTGGGTGGCCTTACTGTTATGTACAAGGCCAACATTGTCAAAGTACCACACTTGGATCCACTTCGAGGACAGCGTGAAGAGAGCTTGTATACCACAAGACGGGCAGAAAGCAGCAACTTCACTCTGGCTGTACCCTTCTCCAGAACATCACTTCATCTGAGATCATTTATCCCCAGGATGACTCGAGTATGGAACACATTCGTACAGCATTATGATGTCAACGAGATAAAGTCAGTTGATCAAATGAAAATGCTGGCCCACAGATGGCTCCAACTTCATTTTGTTCCCTACTTGTATGTCTCATAACAATAAAAATTCTTTCAAATGAGCTGATGTAGGTAACAGCTCTTAGCGTGGTGGTGGTGGTGGTGGTGGTGGTGGTGGTGGTGGTGGTGATGGTGGTGGTGGTGGTGGTGGTGGTGGTGGTGGTGATGGTGGTGGTGGTGGTGGTGATGGTGGTGGTGGTGGTGGTGGTGGTGGTGGTGGTGGTGGTGGTGGTGGTGGTGGTGGTGGTGGTGGTGGTGGTGGTGGTGGTGGTGGTGGTGGTGGTGGTGGTGGTGGTGGTGGTGGTGGTGGTGGTGATGGTGGTGGTGGTGGTGGTGGTGGTGGTGGTGGTGGTGATGGTGGTGGTGGTGGTGGTGGTGGTGGTGGTGGTGGTGGTGGTGGTGGTGGTGGTGATGGTGGTGGTGGTGGTGGTGGTGGTGGTGGTGGTGATGGTGGTGGTGGTGGTGTTGGTGTTGGTGGTGGTGGTGGTGGTGGTGGTGATGGTGGTGGTGGTGGTGGTGGTGGTGGTGGTGGTGGTGATGGTGGTGGTGGTGGTGGTGGTGGTGGTGGTGGTGGTGGTGGTGGTGGTGGTGGTGATGGTGATGGTGGTGGTGGTGGTGGTGGTGGTGGTGGTGGTGGTGGTGATGGTGGTGGTGGTGGTGGTGGTGGTGGTGGTGGTGGTGGTGGTGGTGGTGGTGATGGTGGTGGTGGTGGTGGTGGTGGTGGTGGTGGTGGTGGTGGTGGTGATGGTGGTGGTGGTGGTGGTGGTGGTGGTGGTGGTGGTGGTGGTGGTGATGGTGGTGGTGGTGGTGGTGGTGGTGATGGTGATGGTGGTGGTGGTGGTGGTGGTGGTGGTGGTGGTGGTGGTGGTGGTGGTGGTGATGGTGGTGGTGGTGGTGGTGGTGGTGATGGTGATGGTGGTGGTGGTGGTGGTGGTGGTGGTGGTGGTGGTGGTGGTGGTGGTGGTGGTGGTGGTGGTAGTGGTGGTGGTGGTGGTGGTGGTGGTGGTTGTGGTGGTGGTGGAGGTGGTGATGGTGGTGGTGATGGTGGTGGTGGTTAGTTGCACCAGTGTTCTTTTATCTTATATGTTCACAAGTAACTTGTTGCTCTTAGAAAAACAGTTTAGTTGTGACTTTGTCACTTCCATCCTCAATCATTTTAAAATCATAATTAGATTCAGTAAGATGATCAGGAATTTGCATACTGTTAATTAAGTCAATATGGATGTCTTCATTCACTTAATCAAAATATTGGTCAGAACAGAATATGACCTCCTGGTCATGCTAGTAGAATGTTCATGACAATTACCATCATGTATACAACAGAGGAGGTTCATGCAAAGTCAATAGAATCTCGTTATTATATGTGAAACTCGTATATGTTCTGGTCTGTGACGTTTTGTTGACTAAAAGAATCAACATCCAGATTTATTCTTCTTGAGTTGGTAATGTTTTCGTAGTTTAGATCAATATGAAATCAAAATGCTTAAATTGTGAAATTTTTTTAGAAGAGAAGTTTGTCAGGTGTATCAGGTGGTTTATGGTGGCTGTTACCAGTGACTGAAATAATGGGCCGTCATGGAGCACCTGGTTTTTGAATGTCTGGGAGGCTATACATGCTGACGGGTTTTGGATTCGTGGACATTCAGTGTCCTGTCTCACCAAAACTCACAAGTCATGTTTTACACTGTGACTACCTCAGTCACCTCATAAACTAGCTGGGTTACTCTGCTTCTTATACTGCCTCAGTACTGTCATCACCTGTGGGTTACTCTGCTTCTTATACTGCCTCAGTACTGTCATCACCTGTGGGTTACTCTGCTTCTTATACTGCCTCAGTACTGTCATCACCTGTGGGTTACTCTGCTTCTTATACTGCCTCAGTACTGTCATCACCTGTGGGTTACTCTGCTTCTTATACTGCCTCAGTACTGTCATCACCTGTGTATCTGACTGACCAAGACTACTGTACAGCCGAAACTTTGCCATGAAAGATACCTAAGTATTGTACATGAGTTGTAGTGGTGAGGTAGATCTGTCAGTGTGTCAACTTCCTCAACACAACGAAGTGTCTTTTCTACCTCTCTGATATAAATAAAGCATAAATACATAAATCAGACATGAGGTCTTCTGATTCATCAAGTCAGATGAGTCATGAAATATAAGATTGTGCCTCTGACAGCCTAATGAACCATCTATGAGAGTCTACTGTATTCATGAGCAAAGTTCTGAAGCAGGAGAACTATGTGATCATCTCTCACAATACATCCAAACATTTTATATCAACTTCAGTCATGTATCATATATAACTTAAATCATAAAAGGCCAAAGAAAATATCAAGCCTCATGTCGGCTTTCTGCCATTTACCTCCATTCAGGATATGATCTGTGCAACATGTCGGGTCGAACTGGTGAGCACCGTCTGTGGCTCAGCAGGCCCGTATTGCATGTTACCATTATGTCATGCAACAATTACGTCACCAACCATTCATCTATTCATCTATTCATAATGATTCTTACATGCTAGCGTCAGGAGTGACGAGTACAACAAGCCAGGGTAAAGAAACCTTAATAAATTATATTACCAGCCCCAATGAATGCAAATAACTGTTTGACAGGATTTGGGGTTATCCTAGGTAATTTATACTATATAGGATATTTGTATTTATGTGTATCTGTGCCTAAATAAACTTACTCACCCAGCAAATAACGTTAAATAGTTGCTTGTTGGAATGCTGTAAACCAGCACTAACAGCCTCACTGACCAGGCAGAGACACTGAACAACCTACAGTTAGTAACTTTGAAATCTACAAAAGAACGAAGTTAGACGGTCGGGTAATAATTATTTTATTGAGGTAATAATTAATTTATTATTGTGTAATATAATTACTGCATAATCATGTCACGCTATGATTTAAACAGAGAATATGATACAATATTTCTTATGACAACAGAATATATAACAAACATGGCGGTAGACACCGAGACGAGGACTGCGCACCATCTATAACAATAACTGGGGCTCCTTTCTTGCCTGGCAGACAACCTGTCAGACAACTAAGCAGAGAGCCAGGCAGACAGCCAGGCAGACAACCTGGTAGACTGCCAGGTTGTCTATCAGGGAATTTAAACTAAACAAGCGTCAGTTGGGTCCACGATTGTAGATGAATGGTTCAAAGAACCGACACATTGTTAAATTAGACATATGTGCAACTCTTGGGTATCTTTATTGAGGAAACGTTTCGCCACACAGTGGCTTCATCAGTCCATACAAAGGATAAACTTGAAGAACAGGAGGAGAATGAGGTAATCAGTCCCTCAACCTTGAGTCGATGTGGTCAGTCCATCAATCTTGAATAGAATACGGCATATGAGCGGAGAAGCAGCTTATAAACCGTATGGCAGGAGAGGTGCAGCAGTCGTAGGTGATGACACCACCTACGACTGCTGCACCTCTCCTGCCTTTGTATGGACTGATGAAGCCACTGTGTGGCGAAACGCTTCCTCAATAAAGATACCCAAGAGTTTCACATCTGTCTAATTTAACAATGGGTCCACGAACAAAGTCCATGTTCTGGATTCGTCCACGAACAAAGTCCCATAAGGATTTTGCCCGTGGACAATCTAGAACGTTCACTAAGTTGTACAAGTCCACTGGTGTCTCTGATTTCAGTGGGTTGTGCAACTTGTCCTTATGGGCAATCTTCTCGAATCAGTTGGACCTGAGGTTAGGGTGTTTTTAGAAGATCATTCAGTGACAACTGTTATGGTGGAGGCTAGACTTGCTGACACAGTTGAGGCCAACCGCTTCTTGTCCGAGCAGTCGCTTAATTTTTGATCCCAGGAGCCAGGTATGGACAGAGATCATCGTGGACGGACGTCTGAGTGGAGTACTAAGATGGAATTTGTAGCTGAAAAACAACGTCTGCCTCAAAGTCAGCATGGTGGAAGAGTCAAGAATCCCGGACCCCCATCACCTGTTACTACTGCCATAAGCCTAGTCAAATAAAGGCTACTTACCCTAAGTTAGGTAAGCCTGCTGGTGGTAAGTTGACTAAACCACTAACTACCTTCAGGAAAAATAACTGTTTCCTGCTGAAGCAAATCACCGAGAATTAGATGCCTGTATGGCACCATTTTATTGTCAACGTCAAATCTTCCTTAAGGAGCAGGAAAGTCCCATTGAGGTATCCACCATCAGGGATACCAAGGCTTACTTCTCCCTCTTACAAGAGGGAGCACTTCTAATTTATGAGGAGACCTTATTAAACTCCTCACTGTTATTAGAAGCTTGTGGAGGAGCTGTGTTTTCTGTTCCTTTGCATAGGATTTTATTACGCTGGTTATTTAACTGTAGATGTGTCTGGGGATTCCCCATGAAAGATGCTTTATTGTTGCTGGGCAACAAAGTTCTAGTTTCTAGATGATGTCCCAAGCCCATTGTAGCCACCGAAGCCTCTTCGGTAAATTCAACTCTAGTCACCCAGTTAAATATGTACTTAAAAATAACTTGTTAATTTGTCTGGCTACTTGTAAGGAGGTAGGAGGAGTGTTAAATCCAGACAGACTGGTAATACCTAAGAAATTCAGAACTCAGGTCCTGAAAATATCTCATAATTCGTGCTTAGCAGGACATTTGAGTGTCACTAAAACCCTTTATAGGGTACTGCAGCATTTTTATTGGCCAAGTATAAGACAAAAGGTGCTGAATTACACCCTCTTTTACGTATGAATGATATAGTGGACTTTGTGGGTAAGGCAACTTCGTTTCTAAACTAGATCTCCTTAAAGATTACTATCAGGTACCTTTAACAGATAAAGCGAAGGAGATTTCTGACTTTGTAATAGCAGGAGGTAACCCCATTTGGAATGTAGAACTCTTCTGTCTCATTTCAAAAATTGATTCATCAGGTTATCCAAGGACTTGAAGAAACGGCAGTTTATTTGGACGATATAGTTGTAGTTTCTTATAAATAGGATCAACAAGTGTCCCGTCTTAAATTGAGAGGTTCAGGACATTTCAGCTCACTGTAAATTTTAGTCATCTTATGGGTAATCTACTATAACTTTCCTTGGTCGTGAAGTAGGTAGTTTTGGCATTAAAAATTATCGTTTTTCTGCAAAGATTCTTAGGAATCACAGGATTTTATGTGAAAATCTTCAGAAATTTTGTAGATGCGGTAGCCCTCCTAACCTCTCTTACCAGTCAGAAAACTCAACTTTGCCGGACCTCTATTTGTCAAGAAGCTTTTAAGTGTATTAAACGTTTATTATGCATTGCTTTTATACTATTGTCCCCAGATTTTTCTAAACCATTTATCTTACAGGTTGATACTTGTGATCGGAAGTTGGAGCTGCGTTGCTCCAAGCATCTGGTGAGGGATGTCTGCAGCACATGGCATATTATTGGGACAAATACCTGGCCCTGGTACCTGCGCTGGAGTATTTTGAAGCATTCTTCTCCAGCACATTACATGTGGTCACCCTCTCCAGTGACCACAGACCTCTGACCTACCTCAGCTACAGGAAGAACAATCGTCTCATGCACTCAGAATGACGGTTGCAATCCTACAACCTTTTGCGGCAAAGAAAATGTGCTGGCCGACATCTTCTCCAGAGTGTAATTTGTTAGGATGTTTTAGGAGAAAATGGGTAGTCAAGCACTTTTACTTTCGTTATGGTCATAAAGAAAATCTGAGTAAATTTGGCCATAACTTTTTTTCTTTTTTTGCTTTTTTATTTAAAGAGGGAGGACACTTGTTTCCGTTCACTACCCACAGAGGATGTCTAGTCCTGGCTATTAGAGCCCTTGTGGGGTGGCGGGGGTGGCATGCTAAGAGTATGTTGCATTATATTTGGCGTATGTGACACACCCATATAGGCAAGGCCTTCCAACCAGCAAACGAGGTGTTCGTAATAATCTGGTAGACAACCAGGCAGGCAACCTGGCAGACAATCAGGCAGACAACCAGGCAGACAACCAGGCAGGCAACCTGGCAGACAATCAGGCAGACAACCAGGCAGACAACCAGGCAGGCAACCTGGCAGACAACTCGACAGTCAATTAGGATAAACCATACCCCCGGCCGGGATTGAACCCGCGGTCATAGAGTCTCAAAACTCCAGCCCGTCGCGTTAGCCACTAGACCAGCTAGCCACAATAAGATTCATCCAACTAGGTATATTTCTACACCATAGGAAAGTTAGCACAGGCACCTCTGTGACCACAAATGCAAGTTTTTACAGACGAATCTCCAGCTAGCGTGGCCGTGACGAACTCTAGCTCAAGTCCCTTCACTGCCGTCAACATGACTTAAGAAATCGTAATGACACGATTGCAAATAAACCATACCCCCGGCCGGGATTGAACCCGCGGTCATAGAGTCTCAAAACTCCAGCCCGTCGCGTTAGCCACTAGACCAGCTAGCCACAATAAGATTCATCCAACTAGGTATATTTCTACACCATAGCTAGCTGGAGATTCGTCTGTAAAAACTTGCATTTGTGGTCACAGAGGTGCCTGTGCTAACTTTCCTATGGTGTAGAAATATACCTAGTTGGATGAATCTTATTGTGGCTAGCTGGTCTAGTGGCTAACGCGACGGGCTGGAGTTTTGAGACTCTATGACCGCGGGTTCAATCCCGGCCGGGGGTATGGTTTATTTGCAATCGTGTCATTACGATTTCTTAAGTCAAGTCAATTAGGATGATAGTCAGCCAAACCCGTTTGTCAGCTAAGCAAGCAGGCAAACAGCAGTCACCTAGACAGGCTGGCAAGGAGTCAGTCAGTCACTAAGTCAGGTAGTCAGTCAGTGTTGAGTGGTGGAGAAGTTAGTCAGTCACTGGTGGAGTGGTGTAGGAGCCAGTAAGTCAGTCAGTGGTGTAGTGCTGTAGCAGCCAGTCATTCAGTGGTGGAGTGGTGTGAGAGCCAGGTAGTTAGTCAGTGATGGAGTGGTGTAGGAGCCAGTTAGTCAGTGATGGAGTGGTGTGGGAGTCATGCAGTGAGTGTTGGAGTGGTGTGGGAGCCAGGCAGTCAGTGTTGGAGTGGTGTGGGAGAGAGACAGTCAGTGTTGGAGTGGTGTGGAAGCCAGGCAGTGTTGGAGTGGTATGGGAGAGACAGTCAGTAGTGGAGTGGTGTGGGTGTTGGAGTAGTGTGGGAGCCAAGTAGTCAGTGTTGGAGTGGTGTGGGAGTTATGCAGTGAGTGTTGGAGTGGTGTGGGAGCCAGGTAGTCACTGGTGGAGTAGCGTGGGAGCCAGGCAGTCACTGGTGGAATAGTGTTGTAGCCAGGCAGTCACTGGTGGAGTAGTGTTGTAGCCAGGCAGTTACTGGTGGAGTAGTGTTGGAGCCAGGCAGTCACTGTTGGAGTAGTGTTGGAGCCAGGTAGTCACTGGTGGAGTAGTGTTGGAGCCAGGCAGTCACTGGTGGAGTAGTGTTGTAGCCAGGCAGTCACTGGTGGAGTAGTGTTGGAGCCAAGCAGTCACTGGTGGAGTAGTGTTGGAGCCAGGCAGTCACTGGTGGGGTAGTGTTGTAGCCAGGCAGTCACTGGTGGAGTAGTGTTGGAGCCAGGCAGTCACTGGTGGAGTAGTGTTGTAACCAGGCAGTCACTGGTGGAGTAGTGTTGGAGCCAGGCAGTCACTGGTGGAGTAATGTGGGAGCCAGGCAGTCACTAGTGGAGTAGTGTTGTAGCCAGGCAGTCACTGGTGGAGTAGTGTTGGAGCCAGGCAGTCACTGGTGGAGTAGTGTTGTAGCCAGGCAGTCACTGGTGGAGTAGTGTTGTAGCCAGGCAGTCACTGGTGGAGTAGTGTTGGAGCCAGGCAGTCACTAGTGGAGTAGTGTTGTAGCCAGGTAGTCACTGGTGGAGTAGTGTGGGAGCCAAGTAGTCAGTGTTGGAGTGGTGTGGGAGAAAGTCAGTCAGTGGTGGAGTGGTGTGTGAGCCAGGCAGTGGTGGAGTGGTGTGGGAGCCAGACAGTGGTGGAGTGGTGTGGGAGCCAGACAGTGGTGGAGTGGTGTGGGAGCCATGAAGTCAGTGGTGGAGAAGTGTGGGAGCCAAGGAGTTAGTGATGGAGTGGTGTGGGAGCCAGGCAGTCACTGGTGGAGTAGTGTGGGAGCCAGGCAGTCACTGGTGGAGTAGTGTGGGAGCCAGGCAGTCACTGGTGGAGTAGTGTGGGAGCCAGGCAGTCACTGGTGGAGTAGTGTGGGAGCCAGGCAGTCACTGGTGGAGTAGTGTGGGAGCCAGGCAGTCACTGGTGGAGTAGTGTTGGAGCCAGGCAGTCACTGGTGAGAGTGGGAGCCAGGCAGTGTGGGAGTGTGTGAGCCAGGCAGTCACTGGTGGAGTAGTGTGGGAGCCAGGCAGTCACTGGTGGAGTAGTGTGGGAGCCAGGCAGTCACTGGTGGAGTAGTGTGGGAGCCAGGCAGTCACTGGTGGAGTAGTGTGGGAGCCAGGCAGTCACTGGTGGAGTAGTGTGGGAGCCAGGCAGTCACTGGTGGAGTAGTGTGGGAGCCAGGCAGTCACTGGTGGAGTAGTGTGGGAGCCAGGCAGTCACTGGTGGAGTAGTGTGGGAGCCAGGCAGTCACTGGTGGAGTAGTGTGGGAGCCAGGCAGTCACTGGTGGAGTAGTGTGGGAGCCAGGCAGTCACTGGTGGAGTAGTGTGGGAGCCAGGCAGTCACTGGTGGAGTAGTGTGGGAGCCAGGCAGTCACTGGTGGAGTAGTGTGGGAGCCAGGCAGTCACTGGTGGAGTAGTGTGGGAGCCAGGCAGTCACTGGTGGAGTAGTGTGGGAGCCAGGCAGTCACTGGTGGAGTAGTGTGGGAGCCAGGCAGTCACTGGTGGAGTAGTGTGGGAGCCAGGCAGTCACTGGTGGAGTAGTGTGGGAGCCAGGCAGTCACTGGTGGAGTAGTGTGGGAGCCAGGCAGTCACTGGTGGAGTAGTGTGGGAGCCAGGCAGTCACTGGTGGAGTAGTGTGGGAGCCAGGCAGTCACTGGTGGAGTAGTGTGGGAGCCAGGCAGTCACTGGTGGAGTAGTGTGGGAGCTAGGCAGTTAGTGGTGGAGTAGTGTTGGAGCCAGGCAGTCACTGGTGGAGTAGTGTGGGAGCCAGGCAGTCACTGGTGGAGTAGTGTGGGAGCCAGGCAGTCACTGGTGGAGTAGTGTGGGAGCCAGGCAGTCACTGGTGGAGTAGTGTGGGAGCCAGGCAGTCACTGGTGGAGTAGTGTGGGAGCCAGGCAGTCACTGGTGGAGTAGTGTGGGAGCCAGGCAGTCACTGGTGGAGTAGTGTGGGAGCCAGGCAGTCACTGGTGGAGTAGTGTTGGAGCCAGGCAGTCACTGGTGGAGTAGTGTGGGAGCCAGGTAGTCACTGGTGGAGTAGTGTGGGAGCCAGGTAGTCAGTGTTGGAGTGGTGTGGGAGAAAGTCAGTCAGTGGTGGAGTGGTGTGGGAGCCAGTCAGTGGCGGAGTGGTGAGGAGCCATACAGCCAGTGGTGGAGTGGTGTGTGAGCCAGGCAGTGGTGGAGTGGTGTGGGAGCCAGACAGTGGTGGAGTGGTGTGGGAGCCAGACAGTGATGGAGTGGTGTGGGAGCCAGGCAGTCAGTGGTGGAAAAGTGTGGGAGCCAGGCAGTCACTGGTGGAGTAGTGTGGGAGCCAGGCAGTCACTGGTGGAGTAGTGTGGGAGCCAGGCAGTCACTGGTGGAGTAGTGTGGGAGCCAGGCAGTCACTGGTGGAGTAGTGTGGGAGCCAGGCAGTCACTGGTGGAGTAGTGTGGGAGCCAGGCAGTCACTGGTGGAGTAGTGTGGGAGCCAGGCAGTCACTGGTGGAGTAGTGTGGGAGCCAGGCAGTCACTGGTGGAGTAGTGTGGGAGCCAGGCAGTCACTGGTGGAGTAGTGTGGGAGCCAGGCAGTCACTGGTGGAGTAGTGTGGGAGCCAGGCAGTCACTGGTGGAGTAGTGTGGGAGCCAGGCAGTCACTGGTGGAGTAGTGTGGGAGCCAGGCAGTCACTGGTGGAGTAGTGTGGGAGCCAGGCAGTCACTGGTGGAGTAGTGTGGGAGCTAGGCAGTCAGTGGTGGAGTAGTGTGTGGGAGCCAGGCAGTCACTGGTGGAGTAGTGCTGGGAGCCAGGCAGTCACTGGTGGAGTAGTGTGGGAGCCAGGCAGTCACTGGTGGAGTAGTGTGGGAGCCAGGCAGTCACTGGTGGAGTAGTGTGGGAGCCAGGCAGTCACTGGTGGAGTAGTGTGGGAGCCAGGCAGTCACTGGTGGAGTAGTGTGGGAGCCAGGCAGTCACTGGTGGAGTAGTCCTGGAGCCAGGCAGTCACTGGTGGAGTAGTGTGGGAGCCAGGCAGTCACTGGTGGAGTAGTGTGGGAGCCAGGCAGTCACTGGTGGAGTAGTGTGGGAGCCAGGCAGTCACTGGTGGAGTAGTGTGGGAGCCAGGCAGTCACTGGTGGAGTAGTGTGGGAGCCAGGCAGTCACTGGTGGAGTAGTGTGGGAGCCAGGCAGTCACTGGTGGAGTAGTGTGGGAGCCAGGCAGTCACTGGTGGAGTAGTGTGGGAGCCAGGCAGTCACTGGTGGAGTAGTGTGGGAGCCAGGCAGTCACCTGGTGGAGTAGTGTGGGAGCCAGGCAGTCACGGGTGGAGTAGTGTGGGAGCCAGGCAGTCACTGGTGGAGTAGTGTGGGAGCCAGGCAGTCACTGGAGCCAGGCAGTCACTGGTGGAGTAGTGTGCAGTCAGTAGTAGTGTGGAGCCAGGCAGTCACTGGTGGAGTAGTGCTGGAGCCAGGCAGTCACTGGTGGAGTAGTGTGGGAGCCAGGCAGTCACTGGTGGAGTAGTGTGGGAGCCAGGCAGTCACTGGTGGAGTAGTGTGGGAGCCAGGCAGTCACTGGTGGAGTAGTGTGGGAGCCAGGCAGTCACTGGTGGAGTAGTGTGGGAGCCAGGCAGTCACTGGTGGAGTAGTCCTGGAGCCAGGCAGTCACTGGTGGAGTAGTGTGGGAGCCAGGCAGTCACTGGTGGAGTAGTGTGGGAGCCAGGCAGTCACTGGTGGAGTAGTGTGGGAGCCAGGCAGTCACTGGTGGAGTAGTGCTGGAGCCAGGCAGTCACTGGTGGAGTAGTGTGGGAGCCAGGCAGTCACTGGTGGAGTAGTGTGGGAGCCAGGCAGTCACTGGTGGAGTAGTGTGGGAGCCAGGCAGTCACTGGTGGAGTAGTGTGGGAGCCAGGCAGTCACTGGTGGAGTAGTGTGGGAGCCAGGCAGTCACTGGTGGAGTAGTGCTGGAGCCAGGCAGTCACTGGTGGAGTAGTGTGGGAGCCAGGCAGTCACTGGGTGAGTAGTGTGGGAGCCAGGCAGTCACTGGTGGAGTAGTGTGGGAGCCAGGCAGTCACTGGTGGAGTAGTGTGGGAGCCAGGCAGTCACTGGTGGAGTAGTGTGGGAGCCAGGCAGTCACTGGTGGAGTAGTGTGGGAGCCAGGCAGTCACTGGTGGAGTAGTGCTGGAGCCAGGCAGTCACTGGTGGAGTAGTGTGGGAGCCAGGCAGTCACTGGTTGAGTAGTGTGGGAGCCAGGCAGTCACTGGTGGAGTAGTGTGGGAGCCAGGCAGTCACTGGTGGAGTAGTGTGGGAGCCAGGCAGTCACTGGTGGAGTAGTGTGGGAGCCAGGCAGTCACTGGTGGAGTAGTGTGGGAGCCAGGCAGTCACTGGTGGAGTAGTGTGGGAGCCAGGCAGTCACTGGTGGAGTAGTGTGGGAGCCAGGCAGTCACTGGTGGAGTAGTGTGGGAGCCAGGCAGTAGTCATCGCCGCTGTCTCTGGGGAAATCTGACAAAACACTTCTCTAATTCTTGTCCGTGACGAAGCTGGACCTGGAGTGGTCTTATCCTGACCGGTGAGTCCTCCAGGATTCCATGCATGTAAATGACTCCGTCTGCTTGGACTTTCCTCATGTATATTCTCGTCTACGTATTTGTATGCGGGAATAATTTGAATGAAGTTCAGGAGAGTGTTTGGGGCCGCAGACAAGGTGATAAAACTCAACCACAATGATGGTCCTGGTGCCCAGGTCCTGCAACCCAACACAACTTGTTGAAAACAGTTATATGTCGCGATGGGGCGGGAGAGAGTGCGTGAGAGTGAGAATGTTGAGTGCGTTAGAGAGAAGAATGTTGATTGTGTGACAGTGAGAGAATGTTGAGTACGTGAGAGTGAGAGAATGTTGATTGTGTGACAGTGAGAGAATGTTGAGTACGTGAGAGTGAGAGAATGTTGATTGTGTGACAATGAGAGAATGTTGAATACGTGAGAGTGAGAGAATGTTGAGTGCGATAGAGTGAGAGAATGTTGATTGTGAGACAGTGAGAGAATGTTGAGTACGTGAGAGTGAGAGAATGTTGATTGTGTGACAGTGAGAGAATGTTGAATACGTGAGAGTGAGAGAATGTTGATTGTGTGACAGTGAGAGAATGTTGAGTACGTGAGAGTGAGAGAATGTTGATTGTGTGACAGTGAGAGAATGTTGATTGTGTGACAGTGAGAGAATGTTGAGTACGTGAGAGTGAGAGAATGTTGATTGTGTGACAGTGAGAGAATGTTGAGTACGTGAGAGTGAGAGAATTATGATTGTGTGACAGTGAGAGAATGTTGAATACGTGAGAGTGAGAGAATGTTGAGTGCGATAGAGTGAGAGAATGTTGATTGTGAGACAGTGAGAGAATGTTGAGTACGTGAGAGTGAGAGAATGTTGATTGTGTGACAGTGAGAGAATGTTGAGTACGTGAGAGTGAGAGAATGTTGATTGTGTGACAGTGAGAGAATGAGTGCGATAGTGAGAGAATGTTGATTGTGTGACAGTGAGAGAATGAGTGCGATAGTGAGAGAATGTTGAGTGCGATAGAGTGAAAGAATGTTGAGTGTGTGAGAGTGAGAGAATGTTGAGTGCGTGAGAGTAAGAGAATGTTGAGTGCGTGAGAGTGAATGTTGAGTGCGTGAGAGTGAATGTTGAGTGCGTGAGAGTGTTGAGTGCGTGAGAATGAATGTTGAGTGAGTGTTGAGTGCGTGAAAGTGAGAGAATGTTGAGTGTGTGACAATGAGAGAATATTGAGTGCGTAAGAGTGAGAGAATGTTGAGTGCGTGAGAGTGAGAGATTGTTGAGTGAGTGATAATGAGAGAATGTTGATTGTGTGACAATGAGAGAATGTTGAGTGTGTGACAAGGAGAGAATGTTGAGTGTGTGACAATGAGAGAATGTTGAGTGAGTGACAATGAGAGAATGTTGAGTGAGTGACAATAAGAGAATGTTGAGTGTGTGAGAGTGAGAGAATGTTGAGTGTGTGACAATGAGAGAATGTTGAGTGTGTGACAAGGAGAGAATGTTGAGTGTGTAAGAGCGAATGTTGAGTGCGTGAGAGTGAATGTTGAGTGCGTGAGAGTGAGAGAGTGTTGAGTGCGTGTTGCAACCCCTGAATGGGTTGCAATGATTATTATGTATATATATAATTATTATCTTTTCATATAATTTTATACTGCTTATATTTGCAATAATAGCTAAATCGTGAATATATTGCTTTATATTATTATTTGACTTAGTTACCTGTTGTTAGGTAGGATGTTACATATTATGTGCTCAGTACAAGTCTTGATTGTCTAACTACTGTAATTATCGCTTGTGGCTCGTTATACTGCCGGCTTCTCGTTGTTGCTGGGCAGCGACCCACGGAGCTATCACGTGATCGAGGGGGGGGGGTGTCCTCACAACACTGGTGATGTGTTGCAGTACAACACTGGTGAAGTGTTGCAGTACAACACTGGTGAAGTGTTGCAGTACAACACTGGCGAAGTGTTGCAGTACAACACTGGTGAAGTGCTGCAGTACAACACTGGTGATGTGTTGCAGTACAACACTGGTGAAGTGTTGCAGTACAACACTGGTGAAGTGTTGCAGTACAACACTGGTGAAGTGTTGCAGTACAACACTGGTGAAGTGTTGCAGTACAACACTGGTGAAGTGTTGCAGTACAACACTGGTGAAGTGTTGCAGTACAACACTGGTGAAGTGTTGCAGTACAACACTGATGAAGTGTTGCAGTACAACACTGGTGAAGTGTTGCAGTACAACACTGGTGAAGTGCTGCAGTACAACACTGGAGAAGTGTTGCAGTACAACACTGGTGAAGTGCTGCAGTACAACACTGGTGAAGTGTTGCAGTACAACACTGGCGAAGTGTTGCAGTACAACACTGGTGAAGTGTTGCAGTACAACACTGGTGAAGTGCTGCAGTACAATGGCGAAGTTTTGCAGTACAACACTGGTGAAGTGTTGCAGTACAACACTGATGAAGTGTTGCAGTACAACACTGGCGAAGTGTTGCAGTACAACACTGGTGAAGTGTTGCAGTACAACACTGGTGAAGTGTTGAAGTACAACACTGGTGAAGTGTTGCAGTACAACACTGGTGAAGTGTTGCAGTACAACACTGGTGAAGTGTTGCAGTACAACACTGAAGTGTTGCAGTACAACACTGGCGAAGTGTTGCAGTACAACACTGATGAAGTGTTGCAGTACAACACTGGTGAAGTGCTGCAGTACAACACTGATGAAGTGTTGCAGTACAACACTGGTGAAGTGTTGCAGTACAACACTGGTGAAGTGTTGCAGTACAACACTGGTGAAGTGTTGCAGTACAACACTGGTGAAGTGTTGCAGTACAACACTGGTGAAGTGTTGCAGTACAACACTGGTGAAGTGTTGCAGTACAACACTGATGAAGTGTTGCAGTACAACACTGGTGAAGTGTTGCAGTACAACACTGGTGAAGTGTTGCAGTACAACACTGATGAAGTGTTGCAGTACAACACTGGTGAAGTGTTGCAGTACAACACTGGTGAAGTGTTGCAGTACAACACTGGTGAAGTGTTGCAGTACAACACTGGTGAAGTGTTGCAGTACAACACTAGTGAAGTGTTGCAGTACAACACTGGCGAAGTGTTGCAGTACAACACTGATGAAGTGTTGCAGTACAACACTGGTGAAGTGTTGCAGTACAACACTGATGAAGTGTTGCAGTACAACACTGGTGAAGTGTTGCAGTACAACACTGGTGAAGTGTTGCAGTACAACACTGGTGAAGTGTTGCAGTACAACACTGATGAAGTGTTGCAGTACAACACTGGTGAAGTGTTGCAGTACAACACTGGTGAAGTGTTGCAGTACAACACTGGTGAAGTGTTGCAGTACAACACTGGTGAAGTGTTGCAGTACAACACTGGTGAAGTGTTGCAGTACAACACTGGCGAAGTGTTGCAGTACAACACTGGTGAAGTATTGCAGTACAACACTGGTGAAGTGCTGCAGTACAACACTGGTGAAGTGCTGCAGTACAACACTGGTGAAGTGTTGCAGTACAACACTGGCGAAGTGTTGCAGTACAACACTGGTGAAGTGTTGCAGTACAACACTGGTGATGTGTTGCAGTACAACACTGGTGAAGTGTTGCAGTACAACACTGGTGAAGTGTTGCAGTACAACACTGGTGAAGTGCTGCAGTACAACACTGGTGAAGTGTTGCAGTACAACACTGAAGTGTTGCAGTACAACACTGGCGAAGTGTTGCAGTACAACACTGAAGTGTTGCAGTACAACACTGGTGAAGTGTTTTAGTACAACACTGAAGTGTTGCAGTACAACACTGAAGTGTTGCAGTACAACACTGAAGTGTTGCAGTACAACACTGGCGAAGTGTTGCAGTACAACACTGGTGAAGTGTTGCAGTACAACACTGGTGAAGTGTTGCAGTACAACACTGGTGAAGTGTTGCAGTACAACACTGGTGAAGTGCTGCAGTACAACACTGGTGAAGTGCTGCAGTACAACACTGGTGAAGTGTTGCAGTACAACACTGATGAAGTGTTGCAGTACAACACTGGTGAAGTGTTGCAGTACAACACTGGTGAAGTGTTGCAGTACAACACTGATGATGTGTTGCAGTACAACACTGGTGAAGTGTTGCAGTACAACACTGGTGAAGTGTTGCAGTACAACACTGGTGATGTGTTGCAGTACAACACTGGTGAAGTGCTGCAGTACAACACTGGTGAAGTGTTGCAGTACAACACTGGTGAAGTGTTGCAGTACAACACTGGTGAAGTGTTGCAGTACAACACTGGTGAAGTGTTGCAGTACAACACTGGTGAAGTGTTGCAGTACAACACTGGTGAAGTGTTGCAGTACAACACTGATGATGTGTTGCAGTACAACACTGGTGAAGTGTTGCAGTACAACACTGGTGAAGTGTTGCAGTACAACACTGGTGAAGTGTTGCAGTACAACACTGGTGAAGTGTTGCAGTACAACACTGGTGAAGTGTTGCAGTACAACACTGGTGAAGTGTTGCAGTACAACACTGGTGAAGTGTTGCAGTACAACACTGGCGAAGTGTTGCAGTACAACACTGGTGAAGTGTTGCAGTACAACACTGGTGAAGTGTTGCAGTACAACACTGGTGAAGTGTTGCAGTACAACACTGGTGAAGTGTTGCAGTACAACACTGGTGAAGTGTTGCAGTACAACACTTATGAAGTGTTGCAGTACAACACTGGTGAAGTGTTGCAGTACAACACTGGTGAAGTGCTGCAGTACAACACTGGTGAAGTGCTGCAGTACAACACTGGTGAAGTGTTGCAGTACAACACTGGCGAAGTGTTGCAGTACAACACTGGTGAAGTGCTGCAGTACAATGGCGAAGTTTTGCAGTACAACACTGGTGAAGTGTTGCAGTACAACACTGGCGAAGTGTTGCAGTACAACACTGGTGAAGTGTTGCAGTACAACACTGGTGAAGTGTTGCAGTACAACACTGGTGAAGTGTTGCAGTACAACACTGGTGAAGTGTTGCAGTACAACACTGGTGAAGTGTTGCAGTACAACACTGAAGTGTTGCAGTACAACACTGGTGAAGTGTTGCAGTACAACACTGGTGAAGTGTTGCAGTACAACACTGGTGAAGTGTTGCAGTACAACACTGGTGAAGTGTTGCAGTACAACACTGGTGAAGTGTTGCAGTACAACACTGATGAAGTGTTGCAGTACAACACTGGTGAAGTGTTGCAGTACAACACTGGTGAAGTGTTGCAGTACAACACTGGTGAAGTGTTGCAGTACAACACTGGTGAAGTGTTGCAGTACAACACTGGTGAAGTGTTGCAGTACAACACTGGTGAAGTGTTGCAGTACAACACTGGTGAAGTGTTGCAGTACAACACTGGTGAAGTGTTGCAGTACAACACTGGTGAAGTGTTGCAGTACAACACTGGTGAAGTGTTGCAGTACAACACTGGTGAAGTGTTGCAGTACAACACTGGTGAAGTGTTGCAGTACAACACTGGTGAAGTGTTGCAGTACAACACTGGTGAAGTGTTGCAGTACAACACTGGTGAAGTGTTGCAGTACAACACTGGTGAAGTGTTGCAGTACAACACTGGTGAAGTGTTGCAGTACAACACTGGTGAAGTGTTGCAGTACAACACTGGTGAAGTGTTGCAGTACAACACTGGTGAAGTGTTGCAGTACAACACTGGTGAAGTGTTGCAGTACAACACTGGTGAAGTGTTGCAGTACAACACTGGTGAAGTGTTGCAGTACAACACTGGTGAAGTGTTGCAGTACAACACTGGTGAAGTGTTGCAGTACAACACTGGTGAAGTGTTGCAGTACAACACTGGTGAAGTGTTGCAGTACAACACTGGTGAAGTGTTGCAGTACAACAATGGTGAAGTGTTGCAGTACAACACTGCAGTGAAGTGTTGCAGTACAACACTGGTGAAGTGTTGCAGTACAACACTGGTGAAGTGTTGCAGTACAACACTGGTGAAGTGTTGCAGTACAACACTGGTGAAGTGTTGCAGTACAACACTGGTGAAGTGTTGCAGTACAACACTGGTGAAGTGTTGCAGTACAACACTGGTGAAGTGTTGCAGTACAACACTGGTGAAGTGTTGCAGTACAACAGTGTTGTACAACACTGGTGAAGTGTTGCAGTACAACACTGGTGAAGTGTTGCAGTACAACACTGGTGAAGTGTTGCAGTAGAACACTGGTGAAGTGTTGCAGTACAACACTGGTGAAGTGTTGCAGTACAACACTGGTGAAGTGTTGCAGTACAACACTGGTGAAGTGTTGCAGTACAACACTGGTGAAGTGTTGCAGTACAACACTGGTGAAGTGTTGCAGTACAACACTGGTGAAGTGTTGCAGTACAACACTGGTGAAGTGTTGCAGTACAACACTGGTGAAGTGTTGCAGTACAACACTGGTGAAGTGTTGCAGTACAACACTGGTGAAGTGTTGCAGTACAACACTGGTGAAGTGTTGCAGTACAACACTGGTGAAGTGTTGCAGTACAACACTGGTGAAGTGTTGCAGTACAACACTGGTGAAGTGTTGCAGTACAACACTGGTGAAGTGTTGCAGTACAACACTGGTGAAGTGTTGCAGTACAACACTGGTGAAGTGTTGCAGTACAACACTGGTGAAGTGTTGCAGTACAACACTGGTGAAGTGTTGCAGTACAACACTGGTGAAGTGTTGCAGTACAACACTGGTGAAGTGTTGCAGTACAACACTGGTGAAGTGTTGCAGTACAACACTGGTGAAGTGTTGCAGTACAACACTGGTGAAGTGTTGCAGTACAACACTGGTGAAGTGTTGCAGTACAACACTGGTGAAGTGTTGCAGTACAACACTGGTGAAGTGTTGCAGTACAACACTGGTGAAGTGTTGCAGTACAACACTGGTGAAGTGTTGCAGTACAACACTGGTGAAGTGTTGCAGTACAACACTGGTGAAGTGTTGCAGTACAACACTGGTGAAGTGTTGCAGTACAACACTGGTGAAGTGTTGCAGTACAACACTGGTGAAGTGTTGCAGTACAACACTGGTGAAGTGTTGCAGTACAACACTGGTGAAGTGTTGCAGTACAACACTGGTGAAGTGTTGCAGTACAACACTGGTGAAGTGTTGCAGTACAACACTGGTGAAGTGTTGCAGTACAACACTGGTGAAGTGTTGCAGTACAACACTGGTGAAGTGTTGCAGTACAACACTGTGTTGCAGTACAACACTGGTGAAGTGTTGCAGTACAACACTGGTGAAGTGTTGCAGTACAACACTGGTGAAGTGTTGCAGTACAACACTGGTGAAGTGTTGCAGTACAACACTGGTGAAGTGTTGCAGTACAACACTGTTGAAGTGTTGCAGTACAACACTGGTGAAGTGTTGCAGTACAACACTGAAGTGTTGCAGTACAACACTGGTGAAGTGTTGCAGTACAACACTGGCGAAGTGTTGCAGTACAACACTGATGAAGTGTTGCAGTACAACACTGGTGAAGTGTTGCAGTACAACACTGAAGTGTTGCAGTACAACACTGGCGAAGTGTTGCAGTACAACACTGATGAAGTGTTGCAGTACAACACTGGTGAAGTGTTGCAGTACAACACTGGCGAAGTGTTGCAGTACAACACTGATGAAGTGTTGCAGTACAACACTGGTGAAGTGTTGCAGTACAACACTGGTGAAGTGTTGCAGTACAACACTGGTGAAGTGTTGCAGTACAACACTGGTGAAGTGTTGCAGTACAACACTGAAGTTTTGCAGTACAACACTGGTGAAGTGTTGCAGTACAACACTGGTGAAGTGTTGAAGTACAACACTGGTGAAGTGTTGCAGTACAACACTGGTGAAGTGTTGCAGTACAACACTGGTGAAGTGTTGCAGTACAACACTGGTGAAGTGTTGCAGTACAACACTGGTGAAGTGTTGCAGTACAACACTGGTGAAGTGTTGCAGTACAACACTGGTGAAGTGTTGCAGTACAACACTGGTGAAGTGTTGCAGTACAACACTGGTGAAGTGTTGCAGTACAACACTGGTAAAGTGTTGCAGTACAACACTGGTGAAGTGTTGCAGTACAACACTGGTGAAGTGTTGCAGTACAACACTGGTGAAGTGTTGCAGTACAACACTGGTGAAGTGTTGCAGTACAACACTGGTGAAGTGTTGCAGTACAACACTGGAGAAGTGTTGCAGTACAACACTGGTGAAGTGTTGCAGTACAACACTGGTGAAGTGTTGCAGTACAACACTGGTGAAGTGTTGCAGTACAACACTGGTGATGTGTTGCAGTACAACACTGGTGAAGTGTTGCAGTACAACACTGGTGAAGTGTTGCAGTACAACACTGGTAAAGTGTTGCAGTACAACACTGGAGAAGTGTTGCAGTACAACACTGGTGAAGTGTTGCAGTACAACACTGGTGAAGTGTTGCAGTACAACACTGGTGAAGTGTTGCAGTACAACACTGGTGAAGAGAAACAGGTACAGAACCTGTCACACTTTTTCACGTTATTACATTATGACGCGACAAAACTCTGCACAGAGCGAAACATCGCCCCACTGAAGACCAGTTCCACTACTGTATCATCAGTTCATTACTGTTTTAGAAATACCTACGATAATAATAATAATAATAATATTAATAATAATAATAATAATAATAATAATAATAATAATAATAATAATAATATAGGCGAGGTAACAGGTATATCGTGCTACTTCTACTTACACTTAGGTCGCACTACACAGGCAAGTATAAGCATATATATTTACATACCTATCTGGGTTTTCTTCTATTTTCTTAATAGTTCTTGTTCTTTATTTCTTATCTCCATGGGGAAGTGGAAAATAATTCTCCCTCCTTAAGCCATGCGTGTTGTAAGAGGCGACTACAATGCCGGGAGCAAGGGGCTAGTAACCCCTTCTTTTTAGGTCACCCTGACTCGGTGGGATACTACCGGTTTGTTGCTTAATAATAATAATGATAATGATAATGATAATAATAATAATAATAATAATAATAATAATGACATGGGTGGCATCCTGGGAAAGAGAACCAAAGTACCACAATTAAAATGAATAACATTGATTTTGTACATCCACAGTTTATCCTGTGATTGATAGATTATTGTACACCGTTACAAAATGCGATATATATTACCAGGCCTCGTGATGGATAAGGGCCTGATCAATCAGGCTGTTTCTGCTGGCCGCACGTGAACTGACGTAAGAGCCACAGCCCTGCTGATTAGGTGCCTGTCCATAGCCTTCTTGAAGACAACCAGGGGTCTATTGGTAATCCCTCTTATGTATGCTGGGAGGCAGTTGAACAGTTTTGGGCCTCTGACAATTATTGTGTTGTCTCTTATCGTGCTAGTGGCAGCCCTGCTTTTCATTCCGGCATGTTACATCGTCTGCCGAGTCTTTTGCTTTCATAGGGAGTGATATTCGTGTGCAAATTTGGTACTAATCTCTCTAGCATTTTCCAAGTGAATATGATCATATATCTTCCCCGCCTGCGTTCCAGGGAGTACAGGTCGACGAACTTCAACCGTTTTCGATAACTGAGGTATTTTGTTGCACTCATGTGCGCCGTGAAGGTTCTCTGTACATTTTCTAGGTCAACAATTTCACCTGCCTTGAAACGCGTTGTTAGTGTGCAGCAATATTCCAGGCTAGATAGACCTGAAGAGTGTCATCATGAGCTTGGCATCCCTGGTTTTGAAGATTCTCATTATCAATCCTGTCATTTTTCTAGCAGATGTGATTGATACAATGTTGTGGTCTTTAAAATTGAGATCCTCTGACATTATCACTCCCAGGTCCTTTACATTAGTTTTTCGCTCTATTGTGTGGTTGGAATTTGTTGTATACATACTAGGATATAGTTTTAATTTCCTCAGGTTTTCCATATCGGGGTAATTGAAATTTCTCATCATTGAACTTCATATTGTTTTCTACGACCCATTTAAAAATTTGGTTGATGTCTGCCTGGAGTCTTCCAGTGTCTTCATTGGAGGACACTATCATGCAAATTCGGGTATCATCTGCGAAGGAAGACACGGTGCTGTGGCTTACATCCCTGTCTGTCGGATATGAGGAAGAGAAACAGGATGGGTGCAAGTACTGTGCCTTGTGGAACAGAGCTTTTCACAGTAGCTGCCTCCGCCTTTGCTCTGTTTACTGCTACTCTTTGTGTTCTGTTTGTCAGAAAATTGTAGATCCATCTACTAGTTTTTCCTATTATTCCTTTATCACGCATTGTGTGCGCTATTACACCATGGTCACATTTGTCACAGGCTTTCGCACAGTCTGTGTATATTACATCTGCGTTTTGTTTGTCTTCTAGAGCATCCAGGATCTTGTCATAGTCGTCCAGTAGTTGGGACAGGCAGAAGCGACCTACTCTAAACCCATGTTACCCTGGGTTCTGGAACTGATAGGTATCAAGATGAGTGGTGATCTTGCGTCTTAGAACCCTTTCAAAGATTTTTATGATATGGGATGCTAGGGCTATCAATAGGGGTTTCTTGCAGTTCTTGATGAACACGGATTTCCACGAGTCTGGGCCTCGGGCAGAGTGCATGGGCATGCCATTTATCGCCTTTTCTAAGCCGTGTGGTGTTAGGATAATATCAGATAGGTTTGAATCTACCAAATTCTGAGTCTCACTCAAAAAAATTATTTAGGTCTTCGACTCTCAGTCTGGTTAGCGGCTTGCTAAAAACTGAGTCATATTGGGACTTGAGTAGCTCACTCATTTCCTTGCTGTCATCTGTGTAAGACCCAACTTGTTTAAGTAGGGGCCCAATACTGGTTGTTGTTTTCGACTTTGATTTGGTATAAGAAAAGAAATATTTTGGGTTTCTTTTAATTTCATTTATGGCTTTTAGTTCTGCCTGCGTTTCTTGTCTCCAGTAAGATTCCTTTAGCTTAAGTTCGATGTTTGCTATTTCTCTGACCAGTGCTTCCCTTCGTATTACAGATATATTGGTCTCTTGTAGAAGCTCTGTTATTCTTTGCCTTCGCCTGTATAGGGAGCGCCTCTCTCTTTCTAGTTTGCATCTTCTCTTCCTTTTTCTTAAAAGAATATGCCTTGAGCATACCTCGAGTCTCTCAGAGTTAATTTTTTCTAGACATAGGTTTGGATCCATATTGCTTAGGATATCTTCCCAGCTTATGTCATTTAGGATCTGGTTGACTTGGTTTCACTTTATGTTTTTGTTACTGAAGCTGAATTTGGTGAAGGTTCCGTCGTGACTGATCACATTATGTTAGTCTGAGGCCTCACGTATACATGTCTGAACCTCTGTTACGTTGTGTTCTGAGGATATTGTTTTTGATATGGTAATATTTCGTATAAGATCTGATAACACAATAACTGAGGCTTTGGATATGTTAAGTACCAGATTTTAGAGACAAATACTGCAGATAAATATTAGAGGTTAAAAACACCTGCCTTAACATCTCTCTCGGTATTTCACATGTTTTCTATACTAATATTTACAGACTACAAACAATTTATTTTCACGAACTATCTCTCTGATGTGATATTTTCGTTACTTATAGTATAATGACAAAAAAGAGGAAAATTGAGAAGTTTCGAAATTTATCTAAATAAAATTAATAACCTCAAAACAGGTCAAAATTTCTTCCACTTTGTTAAGAATTTGTTTATTGTATTCTCAAACATTAATTAAATTCTTTGAAGTGGTGGACCGATAAGCCAGCGGAAGGTCTCGGTCACATGACTTACAGCTTCAGAGGTGGGTTATAACACGACTGATACCCTCGTCAGGAAATACTAACACTGATTCCTGACAAATCTTCCCTTACCTTCAGGGTATTAACTCTCACTTCTTGGATCAAACCTGGGTACTTCTGTTTTTTTGTCAATTAAATCAAAACTAAGACAAATATAATGATTTTTCGTTGTGGCAGTGAGTGTTGCTGTGTGAGCAGTGTAAACTGCCTCGTGGACAGTTGTGGCAGTGAGTGTTGCTGTGTGAGCAGTGTATACTGCCTCGTGGACAGTTGTGGCAGCGAGTGTTGCTGTGTGACCAGTGTATACTGCCTCGTGGACAGTTGTGGCAGTGAGTGTTGCTGTGTGACCAGTGTATACTGCCTCGTGGACAGTTGTGGCAGTGAGTGTTGCTGTGTGACCAGTGTATACTGCCTCGTGGACAGTTGTAGCAGCGAGTGTTGCTGTGTGAGCAGTGTATACTGCCTCGTGGACAGTTGTAGCAGCGAGTGTTGCTGTGTGACCAGTGTATACTGCCTCGTGGACAGTTGTAGCAGTGAGTGTTGCTGTGTGAGCAGTGTATACTGCCTCGTGGACAGTTGTAGCAGCGAGTGTTGCTGTGTGACCAGTGTATACTGCCTCGTGGACAGTTGTAGCAGTGAGTGTTGCTGTGTGAGCAGTGTATACTGCCTCGTGGACAGTTGTAGCAGCGAGTGTTGCTGTGTGACCAGTGTATACTGCCTCGTGGACAGTTGTAGCAGTGAGTGTTGCTGTGTGACCAGTGTATACTGCCTCGTGGACAGTTGTAGCAGTGAGTGTTGCTGTGTGAGCAGTGTATACTGCCTCGTGGACAGTTGTGGCAGTGAGTGTTGCTGTGTGACCAGTGTATACTGCCTCGTGGACAGTTGTAGCAGTGAGTGTTGCTGTGTGACCAGTGTATACTGCCTCGTGGACAGTTGTAGCAGTGAGTGTTGCTGTGTGAGCAGTGTATACTGCCTCGTGGACAGTTGTGGCAGTGAGTGTTGCTGTGTGACCAGTGTATACTGCCTCGTGGACAGGTGTAGCAGTGAGTGTTGCTGTGTGACCAGTGTATACTGCCTCGTGGACAGTTGTAGCAGTGAGTGTTGCTGTGTGAGCAGTGTATACTGCCTCTTGCACAGTTGTGGCAGCGAGTGTTGCTGTGTGAGCAGTGTATACTGCCTCGTGGACAGTTGCGGCAGTGATTGTTGCTGTGTGAGCAGTGTATACTGCCTCGTGGACAGTTGTGGCAGTGAGTGTTGCTGTGTGAGCAGTGTATACTGCCTCGTGGACAGTTGTGGCAGTGAGTGTTGCTGTGTGAGCAGTGTATACTGCCTCGTGGACAGTTGTGGCAGCGAGTGTTGCTGTGTGAGCAGTGTATACTGCCTCGTGGACAGTTGTGGCAGTGAGTGTAGCTGTGTGAGCTGTGTATACTGCCTCGTGGACAGATGTGGCAGCGAGTGTTGCTGTGTAAGCAGTGTATACTGCCTTGTGGACAGTTGTGGCAGTGAGTGTTGCTGTGTGAGCAGTGTATACTGCCTCGTGGACAGTTGTGGCAGTGAGTGTTGCTGTGTGAGCAGTTATACTGCCTCGTGGACAGTTGTAGCAGTGAGTGTTGCTGTGTGAGCAGTGTATACTGCCTCGTGGACAGTTGTGGCAGTGAGTGTTGCTGTGTGAGCAGTTATACTGCCTTGTGGACAGTTGTGGCAGTGAGTGTTGCTGTGTGAGCAGTGTATACTGCCCCGTGGACAGTTGCGGCAGTGAGTGTTGCTGTGTGAGCAGTTATACTGCCTTGTGGACAGTTGTGGCAGTGAGTGTTGCTGTGTGAGCAGTGTATACTGCCCCGTGGACAGTTGTGGCAGTGAGTGCTGCTGTGTGAGCAGTTATACTGCCTCGTGGACAATTGTGGCAGCGAGTGTTGCTGTGTGAGCAGTGTATACTGCCTCGTGGACAGTTGTGGCAGTGAGTGCTGCTGTGTGAGCAGTTATACTGCCTCGTGGACAATTGTGGCAGTGAGTGTTGCTGTGTGAGCAGTTATACTGCCTCGTGGACAGTTGTGGCAGTGAGTGTTGCTGTGTGAGCAGTTATACTGCCTCGTGGACAGTTGTGGAAGTGAGAGTTGCTGTGTGAGCAGTATGTACTGCCTCGTGGACAGTTGTGGCAGTGAGTGTTGCTGTGTGGTCAGTGTATACTGCCTCGTGGACAGTTGTGGCAGTGAGTGTTGCTGTGTGAGCAGTGTATACTGCCTCGTGGACAGTTGTGGCAGTGAGTGTTGCTGTGTGAGCAGTTATACTGCCTCGTGGACAGTTGTGGAAGTGAGAGTTGCTGTGTGAGCAGTGTGTACTGCCTCGTGGACAGTTGTGGCAGTGAGTGTTGCTGTGTGGTCAGTGTATACTGCCTCGTGGACAGTTGTGGCAGTGAGTGTTGCTGTGTGAGCAGTGTATACTGCCTCGTGGACAGTTGTGGCAGTGAGTGTTGCTGTGTGACCAGTGTATACTGCCTCGTGGACAGTTGTGGAAGTGAACTCCCACCAACAGAAACAGCAAACAGACTCAATGATTTCTTCTCCACTATAGGTCAAAACCTTGCCAATAAAATCCCATGCTCAGATACCCCACCAAATGACTACCTCACTGGCAACTACCCGAACACACTGTTCCTAGCTCCGACTAACCCATACGAAGTCTCCCTTATTATCAACGCACTGAAAAACAAGGCAGGAGATTTAAATACCTTACCACCCTTTACATACAGAAAAGCGTCACAAGTACTATCACCAATCATTGCAACACTCTTTAACAAATCCATTGAATCCTCCACCTTCCCTACAGTTCTCAAAATAGCAAGGGTCACCCCGATCCATAAAGGAGGAGACCAAACAGAGTTGAATAACTATAGGCCAATATCCAACTTACACCCTCTCTCTAAAATCTTCGAAAAATTAATTCATAAACGAGTCTACTCCTACCTCATCTCCCAAAACATTCTCAACCCCTGCCAATTTGGATTCAGGCCTAATAAAAATACTAATGATGTTATTATACACATGCTAGAACATATATACACTGCAATAGAGAAAAAAGAAGTCCCACTGGGGATCTTCATTGACCTACGTAAAGCTTTTGATACAGTTGACCATGACTTGCTCCACATAAAATTGTCGCACTATGGTATAAGAGGGCACTCCCTCAACTACCTCAAGTCATACCTCAGCAACAGAAGCCAATATGTGTACGCAAATGGGGCAAACTCTTCTGCACAACCAATTACAGTTGGTGTCCCACAGGGAAGTGTCCTTGGCCCTCTTCTCTTTCTCCTATACATAAATGACCTACCAAATGCTTCGCAATTACTCAAACCCACACTTTTTGCAGATGACACTACATACGTCTTCTCTCACCCGAGCCCAGTCACGCTAGCCAATACTGTAAATACCGAATTACAGAAAATATCTACCTGGATGAGGACTAACAAACTTACACTAAACATTGACAAAACCTACTTCATTCAGTTTGGTAACAGAGCTACAGATGTCCCTCTTAACATAATGATAAACGGATCACCTATCACAAAGCTAACAGAGGGAAAATTCTTAGGAATCCACCTTGATAATAGACTCAAATTTCATACACATATACAACAAATTTCTAAGAAAATTTCCAAGACTGTAGGCATACTATCGAAGATACGGTACTATGTTCCACAGTCAGCCCTCCTGGCCCTATATCACTCTCTTATTTACCCCTATCTCAGCTATGGAATTTGTGCATGGGGCTCAAAAACAATTAACCATCTCAGACCACTAATTACCCAACAAAAGGCTGCAGTTAGAATGATAACAAATTCTCACTACAGGCAGCACACTCCACCAATATTCAAAACACTCAACCTACTCACCATACAAAACATCCATACTTATTACTGCACCTATTACATACATAGAGCACTTAACTCTGATATTAACCCTCCCCTCAAACATCTCCTTGCCAACCTCAACAGAACACATGACCATAACACAAGGCACAGATCACTCTTTGATGTTCCTCGTGTCCATCTCACACTATGCAAAAACTCAATGCACATAAAAGGCCCTAAAATCTGGAATTCATTACCTGTAAATATAAAAGAAACACTACCAGTTTATAAATTCAAGTCTCTTCTCAAAGATCACTTACTCACTCAAAACCAAATAAATACTGAATAACTGAACCTTATAAATTGTATATCCTATATGTTACTCACAATTATATCACACAAATGTTAAACCTAGGACCCAATCTAACTTTATTATTTTTTTAAATACACTACCTAACAGAATACTCCATTCTACTGAATGTACAACAATGCAAGCAACCATATGACCTGTCTTTGTAATACTCATTTGTGCTTTATAGTTATCTGTTTACAATAATGTTTTATCACTGATTACATCATTGCTTAGTTAATCTTAAGTTAATTTTAAGCCAGCCCGTAATGCTATGCATATAAGTGGCTTTGGCATGCTGCTCTTACCTGTATTTTTTGTACCTCTGTATGTATGCTTAAATTACTAAATAAATAAATAAATAAATAATAGTGAGCAGTGTATACTGCCTCGTGGACAGTTGTGGCAGTGAGTGTTGCTGGGTGAGCAGTGTATACTGCCTCGTGGACAGTTGTGGCAGTGAGTGTTGCTGGGTGAGCAGTGTATACTGCCTCGTGGACAGTTGTGGTAGTGATTGTTGCTGGGTGAGCAGTGTATACTGCCTCGTGGACAGTTGTGGCAGTGAGTGTTGCTGGGTGAGCAGTGTATACTGCCTCGTGGACAGTTGTGGCAGTGAGTGTTGCTGGGTGAGCAGTGTATACTGCCTCGTGGACAGTTGTGGTAGTGATTGTTGCTGGGTGAGCAGTGTATACTGCCTCGTGGAGAGTTGTGGCAGTGATTGTTGCTGTGTGAGCAGTGTATACTGCCTCGTGGGCAGTTGTGGCAGTGAGTGTTGCTGTGTGAGCAGTGTATACTGCCTCGTGGGCAGTTGTGGCAGTGATTGCTGCTGTGTGAGCAGTGTATACTGCCTCTTGCACAGTTGTGGCAGTGAGTGTTGCTGTGTGAGCAGTGTATACTGCCTCGTGGACAGTTGTGGTAGTGATTGTTGCTGTGTGAGCAGTGTATACTGCCTCGTGGGCAGTTGTGGCAGTGAGTGTTGCTGTGTGAGCAGTGTATACTGCCTCGTGGGCAGTTGTGGCAGTGATTGCTGCTGTGTGAGCAGTGTATACTGCCTCTTGCACAGTTGTGGCAGTGAGTGTTGCTGTGTGAGCAGTGTATACTGCCTCGTGGACAGTTGTGGCAGTGAGTGATGCTGGGTGAGCAGTGTATACTGCCTCGTGGAGAGTTGTGGCAGTGATTGTTGCTGTGTGAGCAGTGTATACTGCCTCGTGGGCAGTTGTGGCAGTGAGTGTTGCTGTGTGAGCAGTGTATACTGCCTCGTGGGCAGTTGTGGCAGTGATTGCTGCTGTGTGAGCAGTGTATACTGCCTCTTGCACAGTTGTGGCAGTGAGTGTTGCTGTGTGAGCAGTGTATACTGCCTCGTGGACAGTTGTGGTAGTGATTGTTGCTGTGTGAGCAGTGTATACTGCCTCGTGGACAGTTGTGGCAGTGAGTGTTGCTGTGTGAGCATTATACTGCCTCGTGGACAGTTGTGGCAGTGATTGCTGCTGCGTGAGCAGTTATACTGCCTCGTGGACAGTTGTGGCAGTGAGTGTTGCTGTGTGAGCAGTTATGCTGCCTCGTGGACAGTTGTGGCAGTGATTCTTGCTGTGTGAGCAGTGTATACTGCCTCGTGGACAGTTGTGGCAGTGATTGTTGCTGTGTGAGCAGTGTATACTGCCTCGTGGACAGTTGTGGCAGTGAGTGTTGCTGTGTGAGCAGTGTATACTGCCTCGTGGACAGTTGTGGCAGTGAGTGTTGCTGTGTGAGCAGTGTATACTGCCTCGTGGACAGTTGTGGCAGTGAGTGTTGCTGTTTGAGCATTGTATACTGCCTCGTGGACAGTTGTGGCAGTGATTGTTGCTGTGTGAGCAGTGTATACTGCCTCGTGGACAGTTGTGGCAGTGAGTGTTGCTGTTTGAGCATTGTATACTGCCTCGTGGACAGTTGTGGCAGTGAGTGTTGCTGTGTGAGCAGTGTATACTGCCTCGTGGACAGTTGTGGCAGTGATTGTTGCTGTGTGAGCAGTGTATACTGCCTCGTGGACAGTTGTGGCAGTGAGTGTTGCTGTTTGAGCATTGTATACTGCCTCGTGGACAGTTGCGGCAGTGAGTGTTGCTGTGTGAGCAGTGTATACTGCCTCGTGGACAGTTGTGGCAGTGAGTGTTGCTGTGTGAGCAGTGTATACTGCCTCGTGGACAGTTGTGGCAGTGAGTGTTGCTGTGTGAGCAGTGTATACTGCCTCGTGGACAGTTGTGGCAGCGAGTGTTGCTGTGTGAGCAGTGTATACTGCCTCCTGGACAGTTGTGGCAGTGATTGTTGCTGAGTGAGCAGTGTGTACTGCCTGGTGGACAGTTGTGGCAGTGAGTGTTGCTGTGTGAGCAGTTATAGTGCCTGGTGGACAGTTGTGGCAGTGAGTGTTGCTGTGTGAGCAGTGTATACTGCCTCGTGGACAGTTGTGGCAGTGAGTGTTGCTGTGTGAGCAGTGTATACTGCCTTGTGGACAGTTGTGGCAGCGAGTGTTGCTGTGTGATCAGTGTATACTGCCTCGTGGACAGTTGTGGCAGTGAGTGTCGCCGTGTGATCAGTGTATACTGCCTTGTGGACAGTTGTGGCAGTGATTGTTGCTGTGTGATCAGTGTATACTGCCTCGTGGACAGTTGTAGCAGCGAGTGTTGCTGTGTGATCAGTGTATACTGCCTCGTGGACAGTTGTGGCAGCGAGTGTTGCTGTGTGATCAGTGTATACTACCTCGTGGACAGTTGTGGCAGCGAGTGTTGCTGTGTGATCAGTGTATACTGCCTCGTGGACAGTTGTGGCAGCGAGTGTTGCTGTGTGATCAGTGTATACTGCCTCGTGGACAGTTGTGGCAGCGAGTGTTGTTGTGTGATCAGTGTATACTGCCTCGTGGAAAGTTGTGGCAGCGAGTTTTGCTGTGTGATCAGTGTATACTGCCTCGTGGACAGTTGTGGCAACGAGTGTTGCTGTGTGAGCAGTTATACTGCCTCGTGGACAGTGTCCCTGCGGTGTGGTCACGGCTCACAACGGCTCAGCCTTTATATACTTTATCCAAGCATTTCTTGGATGTCCTATTTCATTTCCCCCGAGTTTTCTTTTTCCTGTGTTCTTGAGAAAGAGAGAGAGAAAAAGAGAGAGAGAGAGAGAGAGAGAGAGAGAGAGAGAGAGAGAGAGAGAAAATAATGCACATTTCAACAGTCTTCAAAGAGTTGAATCTCTTTCTAAATTCAGTTCTGAACGTGTCTCGGATTTGTTCCAGAGGGATTCAAGACACGCTCTCTAAACATTCCCTTAACATTCGCTAAACATTCCCTTAACATCACCTAAACATTCCCTTAACATTCGCTAAACATTTCCTTAACATCACCTAAACATTCCCTTAACATCACCTAAACATTCCCTTAACATCACCTAAACATTCCCTTAACATTACCTAAACATTCCCTTAACATCACCTAAACATTCCCTTAACATTACCTAAACATTTCCTTAACATCACCTAAACATTCCCTTAACATCACCTAAACATTCCCTTAACATCACCTAAACATTCCCTTAACATCACCTAAACATTCCCTTAACATTACCTAAACATTCCCTTAACATTCGCTAAACATTTCCTTAACATCACCTAAACATTCCCTT
Organism: Cherax quadricarinatus; assembly: GCF_038502225.1. NCBI lineage: Eukaryota > Metazoa > Arthropoda > Malacostraca > Decapoda > Parastacidae > Cherax > Cherax quadricarinatus. The sequence continues at coordinate 14,085,269 of NC_091340.1, forward strand.
AACATTCGCTAAACATTTCCTTAACATCACCTAAACATTCCCTTAACATCACCTAAACATTCCCTTAACATCACCTGAACATTCCCTTAACATCACCTAAACATTCCCTTAACATCACCTAAACATTCCCTTAACATCACCTAAACATTCCCTTAACATCACCTAAACATTCCCTTAACATTCGCTAAACATTTCCTTAACATCACCTAAACATTCCCTTAACATCACCTGAACATTCCCTTAACATCACCTAAACATTCCCTTAACATCACCTAAACATTCCCTTAACATCACCTAAACATTCCCTTAACATCACCTAAACATTCCCTTAACATTCGCTAAACATTTCCTTAACATCACATAAACATTCCCTTAACATCACCTAAACATTCCCTTAACATCACCTAAACATTCCCTTAACATTCGCTAAACATTTCCTTAACATCACCTAAACATTCCCTTAACATCACCTAAACATTCCCTTAACATCACCTAAACATTCCCTTAACATCACCTAAACATTCCCTTAACATCACCTAAACATTCCCTTAACATCACCTAAACATTCCCTTAACATCACCTAAACATTCCCTTAACATCACCTAAACATTCCCTTAACATTACCTAAACATTCCCTTAACATCACCTAAACATTCCCTTAACATTGTACAGTTACTTGAGAAAATTAAAAAAATTCACGTTTAGGCATTCAAATAAAGATAAATAACATCTTAATACCATTTACATAACTTCTAAATATAATTTAAATACCACATAGTTAAATTTAAGGAACATTTAAATAAAAAGTCAAACATTTCAGCTAAAAGTAACAAATCTTTCTATAAAGTTTTAAACCTTTACTTATTGTAAAATAATATTTAAACTATAAATGTGAAAAAATTCCTAAATTTAATATATATATATATATATATATATATATATATATATATATATATATATATATATATATATATATATATATATATATATATATATATATGTATATATATATATATATATAAAATATTATTATGAAGTACCACCTCTATAACTGGACTGTTCAAATATTTTCTTCTCCCACCATCCTCTATATTTTATATTCTATATGAAATTTTATTAATAGATAGAATATATTGACAGAAAACACAAACATGAATACATTGTGGTACAATATGTCAAAGGTTATGAATTTCCTCTAGCTCCTCCGAAGCAGAACGTGAACCAAGTATGCAACAAGCATTTCCCCTCTGGATGGCCACTCTGAGGCGCTGGAACATGAAAGTGGTGGCTGCTTTTGGGTACCTGGATGTGTCGATGAGTCTGGAACCCAGTTCTTTAAGGAAACGTCTGGCATTTTTCCCAATGATCCCAAGGTCTCTGATCCCACTGGGACAAATTGATACTGTTGGCTTATGTCCCTGTACTTGCTGATCTTGTACTCCTCCCTGTGGTCAGCAGCTCCTCCCTGTCGCCCCACACTGTGATGGATATAGGTGTCAGCCAGTGTGGACACAGGTATAGTCCCATGCTAAGAGCTTGTCATCCTTCCAAGGATAGATGGTGATCCCGTCGGGGCATTTTGCTGGGTTGTGGGTATTGTTGGTTACTAGTGATCGGGGCTCTCTCTCGGCTGGGCATCCAGCTGTAGCAAGGGTTCTCTTTATGATGTCGTTGACTTCATTGTGTCTTGCATGCCAGCCCTTGGTTTTGGAGCAGTTAAGACCATGTAGACCATATTAGTCGGCTTGCGCATCGCCGCAAATACACGTATATTCTGTATGAATTGGGGCAGCAAGGCGCAAAGCCACTGCAATATGGAGGGTCTTAGGGTGAGGTGTGCTCCCATTACTGAAATGGGAACTGTTTGGAGGAAGTGCCTGGAGTGAAGTGCACTCACAGCTGAATATATCAGTATATACATAATTAAGCAATGAGTCATATATATCTCAGTGTATATATATACTTATATAGTTGGTGTCATATATATTTTAGTATATACTTAACAATTATCAAACGGGCGAAACTATTTACAAATATTATCTCTCAGTCCGCAGCAGGATTCGAACCTACACATTCTGCATGAAAGTAAATAGTACTTACAACACTCAGTCAAATCTGGGATCCGGGATCTGACGAAGTGGCGTAAGTACTACGTACCTTAATATATAGTGTGCATGTTCGAATCCTTCTGTGGACTGAGAAATAATGTTTGCAAAAAATCTCAGTGTATATACACTTAATTAATTTTATTGATCAGTCAATGAGAATTATTCTCGACTGGTTGTGACCAAGTGACGTCGTCTTATTGACTCGCATTATATATAGACTTTATGTACAGTTAACCGACCATTTAACTCTGAAACTCAAATATTTCCTATTTATATTGAACAAATAAATAACTAAAGAATATTTCAAGATTTATAATTATCCAACACTTAAAATTATTGTTAAATTCTCAGTGAAGTGAGAGACAAACATTATCTTTAAGGGAGGCTCTCAGGCTGCTGAGAACTCTCTCTCTCTCTCTCTCTCTCTCTCTCTCTCTCTCTCTCTCTCTCTCTCTCTCTCTCTCTCTCTCTCTTTATAACCACAAAAAATAATAAAAATTAATGAACTGAAGAAAGAAATTCATGGGCGAGTGTGTGTGTGTGTGTGTGTGAGTGTGTGTGTGTGTGTGTGTGTGTGTGTGTGTGTGTGTGTGTGTGTGTGTGTGTGTGTGTGTGTGTGTGTGTGTGTGTGTGTGTGTGTGTGTGTGTGTGTGTGTGTGTGTGTGTGTGTGTGTGTGTGTGTGTTTGTGTGTGTGTGTGTGTGTGTGTGTGTGTGTGTGTGTGTGTGTGTGTGTGTGTGTGTGTGTGTGTGTGTGTGTGTGTGTGTGTGTGTGTGTGTGTGTGTGTGTGTGTGTGTGAGTGTGTGTGTGTGTGTGTGTGTGTGTGTGTGTGTGTGTGTGTGTGTGTGTGTGTGTGTGTGTGTGTGTGTGTGTGTGTGTGTGTGTGTGTGTGTGTGTGTGTGTGTGTGTGTGTGTGTGTGTGTGTGTGTGTGTGTGTGTGTGTGTGTGAGTGTGTGTGTGTGTGTGTGTGTGTGTGTGTGTGAGTGTGTGTGTGTGTGTGTGTGTGTGTGTGTGTGTGTGTGTGTGTGTGTGTGTGAGTGTGTGTGTGTGTGTGTGTGTGTGTGTGTGTGTACTCACCTAATTGTGGTTGCAGGGGTCGAGACTCAGCTCCTGGCCCCGCCTCTTCACTGATCGCTACTGGATCCTCTCTCTCTCTGCTTCCTGAGCTTTGTCATACCTCTTCTTAAAACTATGTATGGTTCCTGCCTCCACTACTTCACTTGCTAGGCTATTCCACTTGCTGACAACTCTATGACTGAAGAAATACTTTCTAACGTCCATGTGACTCGTCTGAGTCTTCAGCTTCCAGTTGTGACCCCTTGTCCCTGTGTCCCCTCTCTGGAACATCCTATCTCTGTCCACCTTGTCTATTCCCCGCAGTATCTTGTATGTCGTTATCATGTCTCCCCTGACCCTTCTGTCCTCCAGTGTCGTCAGTCCGATTTCCCTTAACCTTTCCTCGTACGACATTCCCTTGAGCTCTGGGACTAGCCTTGTTGCAAACCTTTGTACTTTCTCTAACTTCTTGACGTGCTTGACCAGGTGTGGGTTCCAGA